>NC_060239.1:35480791-35783827 GCF_021155785.1 Neodiprion fabricii | reverse complement strand
CAATTTTACTCCGACACTTTTCCTTACCTGTAGTAGAGACCCGTCTGTTTTGCGGCACCCTCATCGACGGCACAATGGATAGTTGTCTGGGCGCCCTCTTTCGCAGTCTTTACAAATAATTCTCCTATTCTGATGAAAAATCTTACACCCCTAAACAAAACCTGATCAAAATGGCGGCTGAGGTTGGACTTGAAGATTCCCGGATGAAGTGTGTAGGTGTTTACACCGGCGACATTTGCTTCTGAAATGCAACATCCTCCGATAAAACGATGTCTCGATGTAAGTGATGTAATCTATCCGTTATTAACAGACATTGATCGTTATTACCTTTCAATCTGCGAGTCAATTCACGAGTGAATAATATGTTCGCCAGCTTGCTACGGCAGTAGACCATGAAGGGGTTGTACGTCTTATCTGACATGAGGTCTTCAACCTTGATCTTCACCACTAAGGATAGAATAGAATTCGATCAAACTTGAATTCCAACTAAACGAACGTTGACAAGAACGTGGGTAAATCTCGGACATACGGTCACTATTTTCAGTCAGCGATGAGAATCATCACCATGACGATCGGAAGTATGATCTTTGTTCTACCGTTATTTCTGCTTTTGAAATTCATCACCGAAGTGTAAGGTCTTACAATTATGAGCTGAGGACGAAACGTTGATGATCCTGCCGCAGGTATCCGGGTGTTTTTGACTTTGAATGATCTTCGGCAGGAGTAGCAGTGTAAAAAGAAAGTGACCCAGGTGGTTGATACCAAATTGTATCTCGAAGCCATCTTCGGTAACCCCCTTGGGAACCATCATAACCGCAGCGTTATTGATGAGAATATGAACAGCAGGTTCTGTTTTCCATATCTGTTTCGCACATTCCCTGATGCTGGCCAAGCTGTTCAGATCCAATTTGTAAACAACGAGTTCGCCAAACTCTCCGATGAACCGTTCTTCGCGATATCTGAAATCAATCGGAAAAAAACCGTAACTAGAATCTTAGTTTAGTTTTTGGTCATTTGATTGAGGTCGTTTCATACCAACTTACGCACTGTCGCACGTGCATGTTATATAAATAAATTTATTCGTACTTAGATGGTGGAATCTTGTATATATCCTTTACAGCAGCTTTGGCTCTAGCCAGGTCTCTGCATGCCAAGATCACTCTGGCTCCTGTGATAATTACAAGATGTAGAATATACCACATATCTGATGCAACATTCAACGCTGATTCTACGTATACTCAAAAATGCGATCACTATGCATAAGCATTTTCGGCCTAAAAATGTTTTGATTATTAAATTTTGACAAGTAGGCAGTAAATAGACTCACCTCTCCTGTAAAGGTCCCCCGCAGTTTCTTTTCCAATGCCACTATTAGCACCGGTTATAATGACCGTTTTACCGTCTAAGCGTGCTTTGCTATTACAAGATCGACTGAACAACGGCATTTCTAATCACAATCCAGACAGAATTCAACAATTAAGTTTTGGTTTGAAGAACACGGCTTAGTTTTAAGTGACGCTGCAGATGCCTGTAACTTTGTGCCGAGTCTGAGAGAAATTTATTATTCCAAGGTATGTCATTGAAAGAATGAACATGATGGCAAGTGTTGAAGGTACATTTGCTGACATCTAACGTTGAAATCTGGCTGTCGTCATTGGTTTGTGCGTATCAAACAGTACAGTTCCTTTCTCTAATGGTGGGGTAAAAGCGAAGGTAAAGAGACCGCAGGTTTGTTCCAAGAACCGGTTTTATACTCAAGACGTCCCATTCTAGTATCGCGTGAAAAATGTTTGGTTTTGAAACTTTATTTCATATTTTATTATTTTAGAATAGAACGATTTGCTTCTTTGCGTTTGAGACATGCTCGTAGCAAATTATCGATAGGTTGAAAAAGATACCGTGTGACGTCAACTGTGCTGAAGTAAATCTGTATACCTTTGCATACATCAACGCAGTAAAATTCAAACATGGTCATAATTTATGTTACGGAGCGAGTTACCGCAAAGCGTTTTACCGCACTGTTCAGAAATGGGGCGCTTTACGCACGCTTAACAGACTTCGAAAGTCTTTCCCAGCATGTGTTGGAAAAAAACTATTTTCTTGACACATAAAGTGTATATAATACGTATTATAATTTGAGAAGTAATTGTAACAAAACTTCTTCCGGCAAGTCAAGTAACTGTGACAACCGATCACTGATAAAATACATGCAGCTGCTCATATTCATAATCTGTTTCAGATCGGACCATCCGATGCCTGGCATACAGCTTACCTATTTTCCAACGTCCTTCGATGATCAATAATTTGTCTAATATAGTCGGTGGAGATTTTTTCGATCAACTTGGTTCAATCGCTTATGGAGAGACCGACTCCTCAACCGCGAAAAAACCCCAAACTCACAGATAATGCTAAATTCCTATAAGAAAAAAGTTGAGGATACGAATTTACACCCAAGAGTGAGCATTTTTCCGTGAGGAACAAGCTTTGCACTAGTGTCCTAAAGTCAACTCTCTGTTTAAATGTGGCTAGTTTTGACGGTTGAAGCTTTGCTCCGAGCAATGATTTATAGGCTATATCATTGTATTAGACGGAGAATTATCTAATGATGAAAAAAAATGTTTTGTTTGAGGTTCAAGAACTCACAACTTTGCATGTGCATAAAATATTTTTATTGGTAGATAAAGTGTACACGTATAGTTTGAGAAATATTCTTATAACAAAACATTCTTATTGCTCTCCCAATGCGGCAAGTCAAGTCATTCGCGTTGTTTCCAGTCTTTGCAGATAAAACTAGTTTATAGTTACTCAAGTTCATAATATGTTGCGGATCACCCAATCCGATGCTTGGCGTAAAGTACGCAAATTTCTCAATCGTGGTCTTCGGGCGAGCAATTATTTACCTGACATACTCGGTGGGAATTTTCTCGATCAGTTCGGTTAAATCATTCGTTGGGAGACCGACAAGCTTCACACTCTCGTCCCAAAGTCTGGCGGCCATTTCCTTGTTCATTGCTAACGACGAAGGTGAGACTGCCGCACACTCCCTGTAAAAAATTATTTTTACTGTTTTACCAGCAGGATTCTGAGCGCAGCTGAAATACTCGTTCGATAGGATTAATTTCTTCGTGAGGTTTCGGAATTCAATAATTTAATGACAGATTGTTTCAAGGTGCTAGACAGAGCGTTTAAAAGGGCCGAACACAGTTTTTTCTGGATTGCCATGTCAGGATTTTCCCTTACTTGTAATAGAGGCCGGTCTCGTTAGCAGCCTGCTCGTCGAGGGCGCAATGGAGGGTTGTTTGGGCGCCCTGTTCAACGGTCTTTATCATGAAACCCACTAGACTGTACAAAAATTGCACACCACGGAAGAAAGAGTCATCGAGATGACGGCTGAGCTCTGATTTTATGACTCCTGGATGAAGTGAGTAAGTGTTGACGCCTTTGATATTCGCCTCTGAAATTTGACACCCCAGCTCAGTCAGTAAAGCCGCTTGATAGAAGCGACGAAAGCTTTCGCACGTTGGAAATTCCCCAACGTGTCTTACAACTTTATTTACCTTTCAGTCGGTGAGCTAATTCTCGAGTAAAGAGCACATTGGCCAACTTGCTCTGGCAGTAGGCCGATATGGGACCGTACGATTTTTCCGACATCAGATCATTGAAATTGATACCAGTTGACACTGTGATGGAAAAAAACGTTCCGCGAGAAGATCAGTTCTCAGTAAACTTGGGCATATTAATACTAATCCAAGATCTGTTTATACGGTTATTTTATAGAAATCGATGGAATTCCGTTCCGTTCGTGAGTGAAAATTCAACCGACCATGAGTACAAAAAGTCTCAACGATAATCAACACGCGGTTCGTGATATGGTGGACGCCTTACTTGAGTGGAAGACTTACACCTGTGAGCCAGAGACGAAACATTAACGATCCTGCAACAAGGATCAGAGTCCTTTCGACTCTGAATGATCCTTGGCAACAAAAGCAAGGTGAAGAGGAAATGGCCGAGGTGATTGGTGCCCAACTGAGTCTCGAAGCCGTCTTCCGTGACCCCTTTCGGACACATCATGATCCCGGCATTGTTGATTAGGATGTGAATGGCTGGCTCAGTTTCCAATATTTTTTTCGCACACTCTCTGACACTGGCCAAACTTTGCAGATCCAGTTTTTGAATAACAAGTTCACCGGGCTCTCCTTTGAACTCTTCCTTGTTAGGCCTGAATCAAGTCCAGCACAAAGGTGATGGGAATTACTCGTCAGCATATGTTACAGATCTCGAAATTCAAAGTGCAAGTTACGTAATAGGCAAAGGAATGTTTGTCAAATAAAGTGTTTTGACATGAATATCTTATCGTGTGAAATTCTAGTCTTGGTATGTCTCTTGCGTGTTCATGTTCATTGACTAACTTAATCGCTTTCAATTAAGAATCGATGTGTCCATCACTTATACCGCCTTGGAGTATTCCAACTCAGTGAATTTCAAAATAGTATAAAAACACCGATTCAAGCTGAATAACATGCACGTTTGACTTCATAAAACACACGTTCAATGTGGTAATTATATTCATACTTGGAAGGTAAGGTTTTTTTTACATCCTCGAGCGCTGCCTGGGCCTTGACAAGATCTCTGCACGCCATGATTACCCGAGCCCCTGTAATCAAATTAAGATACACGTTCAGCCTCATTAAGCACGTACGGTCACGGGCAGAAGATATTACGGGCTTAGTTCCGTTAGAATTCTCTACTTGAATTCAGGTAAATATTTTATGGGCAAGCAACCTCGTCCACTTCCAATGCTTCGCCGTAGGTATAAGTTCCCACATTACACGATAATGGGTTTTGTTGTGTATGAAATAGGGCATGGCAAGGTAGGTGTTTATTTGTACTCTTTCCAAAGTGCTGTCCCAAGCGTAAAATTGACTATAAATAATTTGGAATAGAGTTTCGAGTCATCATATAGTCTCGCCATAAAATTGTGAGCTGAAGTTTACAATTCAATATTAATTTGTTTTTTTTTAGATGGGAGTGTAATGGAGCTTAGATGTGAACGTTTTTGACGCTGGTATAAAATCTCTTTTCTTCAGCGAAGAAGAATAATCTAAACTCGTTTCAACCTACATCAGAAACCAGAACGTGACATGCTATGAGAAAAAGTACCTAGTTGAAAATATTTTTTGGACATCATAACATTTCTCGGTAATTGTCATCAAAATGTTGGTGCCAGTGTTTTGACAATTGTGACAAGTACAATCACGGAGCCTTACCTCTTCTGTATAGATTCCACGCAGTTTCCTTGCCAATACCAGTATTGGCACCGGTTATAACCACGGTTTTACCTTCCAATCGAGACTTGCTTTTACAATATTGACTAAAGAGCGGCATTCTGACTAAAATTTTTACGAGCAATGGTATTGAAACGTAACTGTGGCCACGCGCGACGTTAATTTACGACGTTGGTTGCCTCTTGAGTGGGATTAAGAAACGAAAACAAAGATGCCTCACTCGGAGCACTGCAACCACCGGCTGGTCATATTCGAACCACACTGAATTCGCAGACGCGATATCAACGCCTGGCTGTCTCGACTACTCTTCGGATAGTGAGGGTAATGAAGATTTTTTAGGCTCAGGTGGTCGGCACAGGATCGTTAGTGCTCGCGATAGTTTATTCGTTGACTACGGTAAAGAAAGTCCAGGGACTAAGCCAATAGAGGTTCAAGATATATCGGCCATCGCCAACGGCAATCTCCTGCACTTCAGAACTCAGTTACGAACGACAAGTGTCTGCGTCTCATCGTGCGAGTGGGAAAATCAAGTGTGTGTCAAGGAGGCTTCTGGAGGGGGAATCGAACGTGCGCAAAGTCGCAGGCACTGGGTTTTAGTCTCCAGCCACCGGTTTCACGGTCAATCGGTCTCTACTGCTTGGTGAACACTGCCAGCGGGTCATCAGACCTCTGAAACTGTTGATGTCGATATCGAGTTTCAGGAATGTGTTTCTACATGTAAACAGGAAATACTAATCTTAACCGCAGCTTGTCGAGCTCGAGTTTAAACGTGATTATTCGAGAATTACTTCACGTATTGAACATAACAAGCATGTGTAACAATATGCCTGTGTTCAAACGATACACCTTCATATCTCACTTGCAGTTCTTCTACAATCGGGTTTTTTTCGTTCTATGTTAGGTTTCACTATCCTCGTGTTAACTTCTTTTCATATGCTCAACTGATCGCCAATTATCAGGAAATACTGAATACAATTATTTTCAATGGATTTTTGTTTTCAGTGTCCCAGTGACGAATGAAATTACCGGTTTCTTGATCAGTGACCCCCTTCGTAACATCGATGATAGTGTTTACAAGGTGGGTATAAGATGTCTCTACATATTGTTGTCGCGATTGGTTGCGGTAACGAGACTCTCGGTCATTGATTTGTCCTTGCGGAAGGTTATAACACTAATAAACATTGACGGAAGGCCTAATTGCTCAGTTGACAAATTATCCAATCGGAATTTTCTATAGCGCACACGCACTGCGTCCCTTAGCAATCCGCTAATCGAATAATTAGAGAGTAAGTCAGTCGTACTTATCATTTATTCTTGGCTTACTTAGAATTGGCTTTGCAACGTCACAATTAATCGTTTATGCTGATCGGTTAGAGTTGTTCGTCAAAGCTGACCTCAGCAAAATTCGAAAACGATCAAAACTTCTTCAAAAACACAATGAGTGCGCGACTGCAAAGTGAAGATCTGATCGACAACACCAAGACTAAAATTAAAGTAAGATTACATTTACTGTGTTTTTCCGGTGTAATATCGACGTCGATTTACTTGACTTATTATCTACGCACAGTGTCTAAACTTTGGGACAATCTGATATCAGCCATGGCTAACTTTCTACTTCATTATCGTTACTCCACGTTACACAACGGAATTACAAAATTTTGTCACGTTCTTCGACTATAAATACCGTAAACGATTATAGTGGGACCGTCTAAAAATCTTCGAGGGCTATATTAACATAGATGATTGGAAACGGAACTGAAGTATCAAAATCAATTACAGGAAATAAGAAAATATTTTATTGGTGGATATTATGCAAAGGTGATATTATAATAAAAATGATCGGTACAAAACTAATCTAACGTGATGCAAGTTGTTCATTCCGAAGTGCAAGGTTCCTGTGAGAGTTTATCGGTTTCATCGACGGTACCGGGAGAACGAAATTCCTTGGTAACATGCTCCATTATTTCCACCAGATTCTCGCTAGGAAGTCCAACGAACTTTACACTTTCTTTCCAAAGTATGGCGGCCTTTTCATAGTCCAATGCGCCGGGTGAAGGCTGGTGTACCGCACACTCTCTGGAAAAAGAAACAACTTTTGTAAAAAAAAAAAATTACAAATGACAGAAATCAGTTCGATTTGGAGTTGGGATTAAAGTTGATTAAGTTTAATACGAGTAATAAAGTCCCGTCTGCTCGGCTGCAGCTTCGTCAACGGCGCAATGAATGGTCGTCTGCGCACCCTGTTCAACAGATTTAATGAACGTCCGGAAGAATCCGAAAACTAATCTCAAACCTCGGGAGATGGTTTGCTGAAAATGGCGGGCTAATTCAGAGTCGATGACTCCTGGATGGAGAGCGTAGACATTGACACCGGTGATGTCCGTCTCTGAAATTGAGGGTTCCTTGGTCAGTGCTGCCCTTTCTCCAGGAAAAAATTTCTCATTTTCTCCACGTTTCGTAATAAGTTTCACCTCTCAATCGACGAGTCAATTCTCGCGTGAACAACACATTGGCCAACTTGCTTTGGCAGTAGGCTTTGAAGGGGGCGTAAGACTTCTCCGACATTAGATCTTCGAAGTCGAGTTGACCTCCTGAGGGGGTGGAGTAAAAATTTATCAATCTAGGGTGTAACTCGGATTGAATATAAGTTCCGATCGCAATGAGAGCTTTGGAACTGGTCTAAGGTCAAGGCGTGAAAGAACAACGACGTGAACAAGTCTCGTTGATGTTTGATTTATGCAATTTTTACTTATTGTTAGGTGTGGAGTTCTCACGCGCATGAGCCGCGGACGAAACGTTGATTATCCTAGAACGGTTATCAGAGTCTTTCCGATCGGGAACCATCAATGGCAGGAGTAACAGCGTCAATAGGAAGTGGCCGAGGTGATTGGTGCCGAATTGTATCTCAAAGCCATCCTCCGTGACCCCTTTCGGGCACATCATAACCCCAGCGTTGTTGATGAGGACGTCGACGACCAACTCCGTCTCGTATACGCGTCTCGCGAACTCTCTGACACTGGCCAAACTAGTCAGATCCAATTTGCAGACAACGAGTTCACCGGGCCCGCCAATGAATTGTTCTCGTTTTGGACTGAAATGAGAAGAAGAAACGCCGCGGTTTAAAATTCAATCCAAGTGTATCTTATGCGGAACGCTTGTGTTTTCAATATATTCATTCGTCTCGCATCTGCGAATTATTTTTGATCGATTCTCTATGAATTTTCAGGAAAACGCCGAGACCTGTGATGGACAATTATAATATCATTGGATACTGGTTCAGAAAACTATTGAAACCAGCTCGAGAAGATCAAAAAAATCTTCCAAATCCGCGGTACATTTAGTTCAAACGCATACTGAGAGGTGTGTTAGTTTGCACGAGTCGTGCATAAAATTCTGTTCGTACTCGGAAGGTGGGACGGCTTTAAGTTCCTCCACAGCGGCGTTGGCCTTGTCAACGTTTCTGCAGGCCAAGATGACTTTAGCACCTGCAACAAATGATTTCGAATTCGAACTTATAACCAGACATGTCATTTTACACATAGTCGAAGTGTGTATTATGTTATTCTAGTCTGCGGTGTCACCGCAAACGGTGATTATCACAGTTCCAGCAGCAGCAGTAACAGGAAACCGCAGAAAGCCTCACCTCGCCAGTAAAGATCCCTCGCCGTTTCTTTTCCAATGCCTGTGTTAGCCCCTGTTATTATAACAGTTTTTCCAGTCAACCGCGCCTTGCTTCGACAGGAGCTACTGAACGGCCACATTTTGGTTCACCCTCTGTCCGAAGAACGGCAACCGTTGGTGAAAGCCTTTCACAAACACACGCGGCACAGTCACCGCTCGACTTTTCCAGCTTGAACGTTTCCGCTCGACGTATTTTACCGTCAGCCCGCAGTCACCGGCGAGCAATGTCTCCAAACTTGTTCAACATCCATCGGTAACCACGGTTCGAGGCAAACTTGTAAACTGCGATGGGCGCTGGCGTCAGTTTCTTGCAAGGCGGTAGCACGGAATTACGTAGTATCTTATCGCGCGAGTTTCGAGATAAAAATACGTATTAAAATAGACTAGCAGGAATTCAGCCGGAGCACGTGGACAGCAGCCGGCAATTTCTCATGCCGAATGTAAACACTGAGTATTATAGTCATTGGAAGGTCGTCGCACTTTCCATATATTTCGAATCAATTGCATGCGGTTGAATACCGATCAGCGTGAATTCAAATTT
Source organism: Neodiprion fabricii (assembly GCF_021155785.1). Taxonomy (NCBI): domain Eukaryota; kingdom Metazoa; phylum Arthropoda; class Insecta; order Hymenoptera; family Diprionidae; genus Neodiprion; species Neodiprion fabricii. The sequence continues at coordinate 35,774,320 of NC_060239.1, read as the reverse complement.
GTGCAGATCTGCTTCTACACTTTGGGAAACTAATCACGTCGTTATTCATTCGTCCTATCTTTGCAAGTATTTTCACCTAATTCGCCTGCGGTTTTTTTTTGTAGAATCCCGCTTATCCGATGTGATGGGTAAATATTTCACAACTGCAACTTTCCAGCAGGTACTCCCCCTATCACAAGGGAAATAATAAAACGGCTTACGTAATTGCCCGGGGAAAAGAAAGAGACGATATCGAAAGATGTTATAAATAAAATTCTCCGGAACTCGAGTGGTAAATTTGTGGACGTGTGAAGTCGACGAGTATCTTACGCGCGTGGACAAGAATACTATCAACTTTTGACGCTTGGTTAGACGTAATCCTCATACGCCCACTTATTTCGCAGACTGTTTGGAAGGAGTGGGAAATTTATAAATGTTGCGGTTTAAACGGCGGTGCCAAACGTCAGTCGAAGACGTTGACGCGTGCGGGAATTTCAAACGAAATTAATCACCAGATTATCGCCACACTCGAGCAGATCTGCTTCGAGACATGAGAGCACGCAGCTCCCTCCATTTGGACGTAATAACGAAAATGAGAGAGAAGAGGAAAGCGAAACCGGAACTGATAAGTCCCGGCACCGAGCTGAGCGCGGTACTCGCAGATTCTGAATTTTACGTCATGTGGGAACGGTTAGGAATGTTTCATTCATCCGGAATCGTTTTGCGTAAAAAACGATCCCGGAAAATCAACGGTGTTTTCTCGTCGGCAAATTCCATGAAACGGAACCACATATATCACAGGATCCGTCAAACATCCTGGAGCTTCAGAAATGACGTGGAAAAAATCGTGAAAGTGAGGAAACGATTACAACAAGGCCCTTTAAATCAAGTGAGTTTCTGCCCAAAACTGCGGTTTAATGATGTAAATCATAGAGATTTCCTTAAAATCGCAGGTAAGATCTGAAACCATCCATGCACGAGTATTTCCGTAGTAACACGGAATACTTGAAAATAATGCTCAATACTCGTATATAACGAATCAGGAAATACTGACTTTCGCCGACTCGCAATATAGAGTCGATTTTCCTTTATTGTCATCCGGAGTTTTTCACGATTACACATCCCGAACGAATTTACCCGTTTAAACTGTAATATTGTATTTACATGTATTACGTTTTGTACTCGCGCAATATGTTTCATCATTTGTGCAATCCGATGAAATTCATACATAAACGGTTCGCATTACGAAAATATAGGTAAAAATCCGACGTTGTCTTTAACGCTTAATCTTCATATTTGTAAAAACTTAAGAGCTCATACATTATTGACATAGATTATAATTCTGGATCATTAGCATAGCCGTGGAATGATGCTGCAATTATTATTATGCCGTCCGAATAAAGAAGAATGTTAATTGGACAGGTATTTTATAATCAGTAGGTAAAATCCGACATTTTTAGGGTTTTTTTTACTATTATTTCCGAACGGGGGTTACCAAGTTATTGCGACATTGACCGTTGCGTTTTTTTTCCTCAATCCACGTTATAACTTTTGTCAGACGAACGTGTTTACGGACTAGATTTGATTTATTATATCCTACTAGTTGTTTCAAATAACTGATAATATCTATTCGACAATAATCGATAGAAGAAATATATAGTCATACGCGAATATATTTTCTCGTCATCATTTCCACAATGTGATCAAAATGCGTAAAATAATTGTCATGGGAATTTTGAAATTGCGCATCATTTTCCACATAAAAATATTAGATTCACACCATTGCCTGTACACGTACTTATAACGTTATAGGTATCATAAGCATTTCCGTATAACTTGTGCATCCAAATTTGAGGAGTTAATTACATTGTTGATAAAATGTAAATAAGTAAGTAAGTCTAAACGTTGCGAGCTTGGTCATTGAAAATAATAGATGCAATTAAATGTAAATCAAATTACCAAATTGTGGCGGGTTTTTGGCACGCATAAATTTTGTAAAAAATGTATACAAAATGCGCAGATTTGACGTTTAGAGAAGAAAATTATCAGTAAAAATGAGAAATCTCGATTCTGCCGAAAATGCCAAAACCTGTGAAAAAGTTTACAGAATTTGAGTTTTCTGATATTGTAATTTAGCAATAATCGTAAGGCAGGTAGTCACTTGGTTCGACATGACTGCCAAGTCAAACTTTCCCTGTAAAAAACAAGGTCCACGATCTATGGGCGTCATGGAGTCCTATTCGAGGTCAGAAAAGCCAGGGAATTTTGAAAACCCACAGAACCTGGTAGCCTAGGATTCCCGCTGGCAATGGGGAAAGTCCCGTAAACGGATGGGCCGATGACACATCCGAGTAGCAGATATCCACTCTTCGACGTCCCCCGTAATTTACTTAAAGACCGGCAAACGAACGCTCTCGAAGTCATTCCAGCCTTGGTCATTGCTCAGAACCACCAGGAAAACAACGAAAGTCGGTCGGAGCTTGTGGATTTTCCCCTTCCTTCCGAAATCAGTCGGCAAATTTAAAGTTTAATCGCGAACTCGGCTTTGGATTTGCCCAAAATAATAGTGCGCGACGTGACATAGGCGACGATGGACCTTCGACCCTTATTTCTCGCCGGGATCGGTTTTCTCGCCATCTCCGTTTTCGGCCTGTCAAACGGACTCAAGAATTCGAACGTGGTGGAAACATCGTCGGAAGTGGTGCCGATTCAACTGGAAAACTGCTCCAGCATCCCGGCTGCGAATTTCCAGTGCGTCAGAACCGAAGATTGCATGGACAAAAGGCGACCGGCTGACCAAAAATTCTGCAAATGGGAAGGCAAACCGACTCACGTGTGCTGCTTGAAAAAACGGTAAGGAGTCGAGTGAGTCACGTGCCTGGCTGGTTGAAATTCATTGTAACAAATAATAAAAGTAAAAAATAATGCGGTGAAACAATTCGTGACTTCCTTGTAAAAATCCGATCGATACAGGCGTTTTTGCAAGGAACAATTAGCACAAATTGGTTTATGGTGTTATGGTGTTATGCTGTCGGTAGAAATTTGACTGATTTCGAGTCAAAGTTATTGAGAATAATTTGGTCTACGGTGATTTTCATCGGCTTGGAATGTGGCAAATAGATTTTCCTCCTCCTTGCGGATGTGGTTTTAACGCTCTGACGTTTAGCAGTGATCGTCTTATGGGGGGATTGGTACGGAGACTTAAGCGAGAGTATCAGTCATACTACGACGATGATGACTACGAATCCTCGATAGAGTATTTCAATCACGACCATCGTGGCTGGAGGCAGGAGTACTATGACTGGGAAACGCCGTGGATGAAAGATGGGCGACATGCGGGTGACAGGACTAAGCATGATTTTGGCCGTGACTACGATGACGATTCCGTAATAATCGAAAACATAGGCTCGAGAGGTGCATTCGACAGTGACGGTAAGAAATTGGTAATTCATTCGATCGTTTCAACGTTTCATCCTGTCTTGAGGATTGGATTTTACGTCACGTCGGCACACCGATTGTGAAATGTATTAAGCTGTATCCTGTCATTGATCCTGTCTTCATTACGTAGCGTTACGAGGAAAAATTTCGCCTGCATAAAACTGTCAGGATAAAAGTATAATTTGTTTTAAATCGGATACGCGCGACGGGATCTTGTTCAAGAATCAAGGAAGTTGGTTGGTTTAATCGAATACGTTTCACCGCCACGAATGCAACGACACAAGCTGCTTATCATTATCAGTCCAAAAAAAGGAGAAAATCGTAAAACCTTGAATTTATACATCCGTGACCCTTGACCGTAATAGAATATCAATCCTGTGGTTTCCTGACCGAGCAGTACGTTCGTTTGTGTGTAATAAACGGTCGCGACATTCGGCTGATATGATAAAAATGACTAATTGCAATTACGCTCACACCACATTCTCACTTCCCGTAGATGCGGAATGCGGCGTTTTGGCGGAAGAAACAAACGACAAGGTGGCGGAGCGAATTTTCTACGGCACGCCCGTTCAAACAGCCGCGTCGTCTCCATGGATGGTAAACACGTAAAATTTTGTGGTTGTTTAAAAAAAAAAAAAAATTCTCACCACAAAAATAAACGTATTGAGAATAATTATAGCGCACGAATGAGTTCGTTAATCTCTTCTTCCGACGCAGGTTGCGATCGGGCAAACTGAGCCAACCGGGAAGCCAAAATTCTTTTGCGGCGGAGCTTTACTCAGCAAAACAATCGTCTTGACCGCTGCCCACTGCGTTACGCAACGGTGAGAATTGCGCTTTTACTTTCGGCTGTCTTTTGCAAAGTCATGCTTATTCTTTCGGCCGTCTCCTCGTTTTTTCTCGTCTTTGAACAAAGGCGACCACGGTGTACTTACATTATCTTGCATTCGCAGGTCGCCCAACATGGTCAGAGTCGGCGAGCTGGACATGAATTCAAACACGGAACCTGCTGAGCCTCAGGACTTAAGAATCGAGTCATCGACGATTCACCCGGATTACAGCAAGCCTCGCCACTACGACGACATCGCCGTTGTCAGGCTGAAGACCCCGGTCAGGTACTCCAAGTATGTCAGACCGATATGCCTTCCTCCGGACGACGGAAATTTGTACGAGAATGCTGCAGTCACGCTGACCGGATGGGGAGTCGTCAAGTCCGGTAAGTGTATCCTGATCGTCCTTCCGTAACTTCGAAAATGACGTTCTAATCCTGATTATTTTCTCCAGACGGTAAAGCCAGTCCTTTGCTTCATAAGGTGGAGATAAACGTCATCACCAACTCTCAGTGCAACGACAGGTACAGAGATGCTTTGAAGGCCAGTCGGAACATCCGGGCCTTACCCAGGGGTATTATTGACTCTCAAATGTGCGCCAAGGACAGGTTTGGAGGCAGAGATGCGTGCCAGGTGAGTTATCATACAGTACCTAAGCCCTGGCGAAACAATGGCTGACAATGTGCTTGAATTTTGCAATTTTATACCCTGACAGAAAATTATTCGATTCGAGTAGGGTTTGTTTCATTAAAAATTATTTTGATCTAGATATCAAATTCTAAATTCAAACAGTCACCGTGTAATGAGAAAAAGAATAAATAAATAAATGAACCCCGATAGAATCGAATGATTGGCTGTCGAGATATATAAATTTTCAATATTTTCCTACTTTTTTAGCGGTCTACTTGTAAATATCCCGTCAATTTACGACCTGCAGCGTTTTCGGTTTGAGAAATCGCTGCACAGTTGCCGGTCTTTTTGAAACATTTTCCGTCGATAAAACCGACGCACAGAGTGCACGAAGATAATTTCTTTTTTTTTTCCCATTATAACGTGAAGATTGACTCGCGTATTGAAATCGACGCAAGAATTGTAATATCCCGTTGTTAACACGGAATAAAATTATTTGTAGGGGGATTCTGGAGGGCCGATTGTCAGGCATGACGGAAGAAGACGGATCGTCGTAGGCATCGTATCGTCGGGACTTGGCTGCGGAGAAAGAGATCATCCGGGAATTTATACGCGGGTTTCGCGTTACACCGACTGGATTCGCAGCTTCTTGTAGAGTGGTTTTAATCTTAGATTATAATTTAAAGGTTAAACAATCCGAAACTTGACTGATCTCGGTAACTAAAATGCTCAGAAAATTGCGCCGTAAATAATACGCAATTTTTAAATCTCACTTTTAGTTTTCGGTATCTCACTAACTTTTGGCAGTATTTATATCTATTTATTTGTAATTAATTTATTACGAGTTGTGAATATCGGGTGTTTTATAATTCATTAATAAATAAGATCCTGAAAATTCGGAATCTAGTCGTTGGTAGAAAACTCTAAAAAAAAACAAAAAAAATATTTCCGTACGAACCCTTCCTCGCCCCAATGCATAAATAGGAATTTCCAAACTAATTTAGAAAGCCATTAAAGCCTTTTCGTTCGAAAGGCATGAAAAAAAAAACAAAAAAAAAAAAATGCAGCCAATGGACTGTCATTGTTAGTTTATTTTGGCAGTTGCAGCTTTGCTTCAAACAGTGATTTATAGGCTGAGTCATGGCATTAGCAGAGCTATTATCGAAGGTTGTTAAAAAGAAAATGTACGTTTGAGGTCCGAAAATTCACAAGTTTGTAGGCGTAGAAAATATTTTATTGGTGGATAAAGTTTACGTGTATAGTTTGAGAAATAATCGTGTAACAAAACATTTTTATTGCTCCCCTAACACGGCAAGTCAAGTTATGTACAGTATTTTTGCAGTCATTGCAGATATAATAATATTATAGGTACTCGAGTTCATAATACGTTGGTACCAGTCGAAACTGTGAAAAAGAAAAACCTTCCGTGAGAAGATCAGTTCTCACAATATTAATACTACCCCAAGGTCAGTTTATACGTTTATTTGCTTGAAATTGATGAAATTCAATTCTGTTTGAAAATGAAAGTTCAACCAAGCATGAGTAGAGAAAGTCTCAATGATAATTAACACGCGGTTCCTGATATTAGACGCCTCGCTACGGCGGAAGACTTACACCTGTGAGTCAGAGACGAAACATTAACGGTCCTGTAACAAGGACCAGTCCTTTCGACTCTGAATGATGCTTGAATTAAGAAACGAAAACAAAGATGCCTCACTCGGAGCACTGCAACCACCGGCTGGTCATATTTGGACCACACTAAATTCGCAGACGCGATATCAACGCCTGGCTGTCTCGACTACTCTTCGGATAGTGCGGGCAATGAAGATTTTTTAAGCTCAGGTGGTCGGCACAGGATCGTTAGTGCTCGCGATAGTTTATTCGTTGACTACGGTATAAAGTCCAGGGACCAAGCCAATAGAGGTTCAAGATAAATCGGCCATCGCCAACGGCAATCTGCTGCACTTCAGAACTCAGTTACGAACGACAAGTGTCTGCGTCTCATCGTACGGGCGGAAGGATCAAGTGTTTGTCAAGAAGACCTCTGGGGGGGAGAAAGGAATCTGCGCAAAGCCGCAGGCACTGGATTTTAGTTTCTAGCCACCGACTTCACGGTTAATCGCTCTTCACTGCTTGGTAAACAATGCCAGCGGGTCATTAGGCCTTTCAAATTGTCGACGTCGATATCGAGTTTCGGAAATATTTTTCTGCATGTAAACAGGACGTACTAATCTTAACCGCAACTTGTCGGCCTCAAGCTGCATAGCGGCTTAGCCTAGAGCTTCTCTAATTTGTCCGAAAAAGTCACTGCACTTTGCTATCTGTCTTCTAGCACCCATCGAAGCAGAGTCTAGATATGATCTTTATTGGGTCCGGCCTGACCTGCAGTGACAAGGACAGTGCGATGGTCCTAGTATAGCTCTCATTGCCGAGATTGGTGTGCACTTTCACATGGCCATGATTTCTCTGAGAAAAAGATCCTGCATTCGGTAAAGTAGTTGGCAGTCCGTCTTCCGCAGAATCGTTCTCCACCAGACAATCGAGGTGAACGTGATCCTGCAGACGATGATGGCCTTCTACGAAATCGCAATAGAAAATTCGTAGAAAGCATGCCGTTTCTTTACTTTCGCGTCATGTGAAAATTTATCGGGGTGTTTTCATTTATTTCACATCGGCAAATTAATCTTGACCGATTCTCTGTAAATTTTCAAGGACATGCTTAGGTTCGTGATGGATGATTTTAATAGCATTGGAAACTGGTTCGTGGTCACGTTTCAGAAAACGAATGAATCTGGCTCGAGAAGATCAACAAACATTTCGGAATGCGAATTACATGAGTTCATTAATTACGTGAGCTCAAAATAAGGGGGAAGGAGTCGACCAAATCTCATCAAGGATCAGGGGGTTTCAATTTAAATAAAAAAGAAACACTTCACGTAATTAATGGACACCCCCAATCTACTGAATGGTCACATTTTGTTTGACCTTCTATCCGAAGAAAGGCAATTAATATGTTTCTTTTGCAAACAGTACGATTCAAGACGGATCATAATCGACCACTTTCTTTTTGTTGATATAACGTTCCGATTCCAAGATGACATTGATCAGGAATTTTTCAATTTCTTCGACCCCAAAACTTTCGCTAATGAGATCTTCGGTACGGGGTCTTGAAATTTTTTTCAAAAAATCACGGCAGGTCCGCTCAATCTTGAAGTTGTCAAGGTGCAGAGGTGGCCGAGTTCACATGCAAAGCCCCAGATTGTAATAAGTATGACTTCTGAATGGTGAAATTTACAATTTATAGAGTTGTGTAATGCACTCTACATATAAAATGCTTTCTTTGTTTTTATAACCGATATGAACTGCCGAAGCCCAGAACCGGTTTAAAACCTTCAGTGATCGTGTAAGCGGAATTTACGCTTTGATTATTCCGCAGCTAGAATCTTATTTCGACCTAAGTAAAACTGTTTATCGCACATGGCGGTTACTCAGCACTAAACAATCTTACCTCGGATCAAATTAATGCATGGTATTTGAAATTCTATCGGCTTGGGGCACACGGATTATATGAATAAGACGATCCAGGGGAAGGAAAAGGCTAGCTTGATCGCTTCTGCAAGAAAGAAGGAGACGAAAGAGACGGAGAGAGGATGGGAAGCGACAGCAAAGATGGGCGACGAGATACCTGCAAGAAGCCGTCGACAGAACGTCCAATAATTTGAACAGCTCTTAGTTTTCGACTTACATCGTGACACAAAGGTTGTTATTTTAGAAAAATAGTGCGTCGAGTAAAGTAGGCATGAAGTTACGGTTTAAAATGCTTCACGCTCGTGCCCTGAGACCGTTGCGATTGATAAAACGATTTCAAAGCGGAGTAAAAACAGCGCAGGATGTCAAACCCTTCAAGGATATTCCGGGGCCGAGATCTTTCCCTGTAATTGGAACCCTGTATCACTATTTGCCGTATTTTGGTCAGTATAAACTTTATTAAGAATATCAGGTATACAATTATTATTCTCATTGTGTGCTGAATTCGGCACCGTTTGATCGCGGATGATAATATAATAATCCATTAACGAATGGTACATCGTAGCTGATTCACTCCAAGATCTCGGCAAATTATAATCTCTGTTTACAAACAAAAATATAAATTTAGAGCGAGTTACATTTAAGCTGGTACCTTAAGCCGTTTTCACTCACGACCGTGGATGCGAAATAAGCCTAGCAAATCGATTGATGCTTGAGAGTTTCTCTGGTCATAAAAATTTTCATCGATTCGATAGGAAAATACAATTTTGAGAAACTCCACGAGAACGGTGCGAAGAAATTGAAGCAGTACGGTCCGCTGGTTCGTGAAGAGATTATACCGGGAGTTAACGTCCTCTGGGTCTTTCGCCCTGAAGATATAGAGGAAATATTTCGCGTGGAGAGTCGCGAACGAGGCTTGTATCCGAAACGAAGGAGTCATCTTGCACTGGAAAAATACCGCACCGACAGACCCGCCATTTACAATACTGGCGGTCTTCTGCCTACGTATGTAAAAACATGAAATAAGCGTTTCGACATCTGTGAATTGGGAACACTGTATAAATTAAGTTTACTCAAATTTCTATCAGAATGACAATGAGACGCAGAATCGTAAGAATTTTCTTTTTTTTTCCCCCTCCAGTAATGGATCAGACTGGTGGAGGATTCGACGGGAATTTCAAAAGGGTTTGAGTCGGCCTCAAAACGTTCGAAGTTATTTGCCAGAGACGGACGAGGTGATCGGCGAATTTATCCAGTTCAGTACGCAGGCGAAGCATGAAGATTTTCTACCTGTGTTGTCGAGATTGTACTTGGAATGTAATGGGAATTGGAATTTCAAACAAAGATAACGTAAAATTAAGAAAAACGCGATCCAACTATTGAGTGTGCGATGAAAAATGACCTGTCGTTAATTTCCAGTAACGTGTCTCGTGGCCTTTGACGTTAGACTGCACAGCTTTTCGCCCGATGAATTGCACAGTGATTCGCGAAGTTCGAGACTAATAGACGCGGCCAATTCCACGAATACTACTATCTTAAAGTTGGACAACGGGCCGCAGCTGTGGAGGTTCTTCGATACGCCGATGTACCGGAAATTGTGCAAAGCCCAAAGCTTCATGGAGGAGTAAGCGCGCTAAGATAACAGAGACCACCTTCGTTCTAGTTGCACCAGTTAATGTTCCATTTTTTCTTTTTTTTTTTGCAAAGAGTCGCTGTGGACATGGTGAGCAGGAAAATTGAATCGATGAAACAGACGAGCTCACCAACCGAGAAGCAATCACTGCTCGAAATGTACCTGAGCAATCCGAACATCGACGAGAAAGATGTAATCGGAATGGCGTGCGACATGCTCCTTGCGGGAATGGACACGGTGAAGAATAATCAAAAACTTGCGGACTGCAACAACCGATACGACTGTTTCCTTAATTTTTTACGGGTTATTTCAGCTGGCGAATAGCACGTCCTTTGTGCTTTATCATCTGGCCAAAAATCCCGAAGTTCAAGAGAAGCTGCACAGAGAATCGATCAACTTGTTGCCGACGACGGACAAACCGATCGACGGCGATGTGCTGAACAACGCGACTTACACCAAGGCAGTGATCAAGGAGACATTCAGGATGAATCCGATTTCCGTTGGTGTTGGAAGGATTCTGCAAACGGACGCAGTTCTGAACGGGTATCACGTGCCGGAAGGTGTAAGTAAAAGGAGTTCGATCATTCGTTGGCTTAGCTGCGTGAAACTACCCAAGACCGACTGTCGCACGACGTTTATCTGTGAACACCGATTTTTTTTAGACCGTTATCGTGACTCAGAACCAAGTGATATGCAGACTTGAGGAAAATTTCAACGATCCGATCAAGTTCAAACCCGAACGATGGATTCGGGAGGGCGAAGCGTCATCGGATGCACCTTTCAACCCCTTTTTGGTTATTCCGTTTGGCCACGGTCCTCGATCATGTATCGCGAGACGATTGGCAGAGCAGAATATTCAAATATTCTTGCTGAGGGTGTGTTGAAAGTTTGATAGTATTTTTAGATCCTTGGTTCCGGAAGACAAAGTCATGCTCATCCTTCTTCTTCAGATCTGTCGGGACTTGAAATTCTCGTGGGAAGGAAAACTGTTGGACTGGGTTTCGCTGCTCATTAACGTACCCAACGTGCCAATAAAACTGAACTTTAGCCGTAGAAAATAAGGCTAATTCGGTCTGGGAAAATCAGATTTTGTAACTGATCTTCATCTATTTTCGTTCGAAATTTGAAGAAAAAAATCTTTCGCATATTATGCCAGAGCATATTCACATTGTTTTTCTAATGTTTCATCACCCGTTCCTCGATTCGCCACTTTTGAAACAGTAGCGATTTGGTTTCAGTCCGAATGTCGAGATCGAATCTTGACAGGTGAGGTAAAAATTGTCCATATTAACAGCGATGATTGCGAAAAGGAATGACGAAAACGACAAGATCGCCGAAGACGAAGAAGAACGGAAACACGAATCCATAAGCGACGTGGAATCTGTCGGACATAAACACTCTGTTATTATCTCGATCGATTTCCTAGATTTAAGCTAGAATTGACCGATTACACCCTAACCGCTACGTGAATCTTTAATTCGAGTGTCTTTTCATCTTCAGGAGAATCGGCGGTGGGATGAGAACAAGGTATTTCGAAATCGCCTGGAGTATCTGGCTATCCTCTTCATTCTGCAGTCGGGAAATAACAATTTCATCGTTACCGTGACAAAGTCCGCTCAGTATAACGGAAGTACGTACTCAGAGTAAGAAACTGAACTCCAAAAGTGAGAAACCCGTTTCGAAATACGACGCAGAAATTGATTCCGATTTAATTCTCCTTGAGGGACACATTGCCAACGTTATTTTGGTTCTCGGGTTACGTTACAGTATCGTTTCTGATACTCTACTACGGAATTCACCACATCGTGATAGCGCCGCTTCAATGTCAACATCTGTTCCTTGGATACTATTCAAAGTTTGGCTACATAAAGATATGGAACATCTTTCCAATCGGTTACGGTAAGGATTTTCGCTTCACGGATTACGTGATACCAACAACTCCAAATTTTCGCGAATAATTTACAGGCATTGGCGCGAGCATGATGGCCTTTTCTTTATACACCTGTATTTACTGGAGTGCGTTAACCGGTCAACTCGTCCTACAATCCATCCTGATACCCTTCATGCCGGAAAATTACTGGACCGATTGTACCTACGAGTCTGAAAACTTGCCACCCTGCTTCGAGCTCAGTTCAAAACCCAAAAATGTCGATTGCAACAACACCTATTATCCAGGAATCGCTCAGTACTATCGGTGAGCTCCAGTTCGGTAGCCGTAAGGTGTTCACCAAAGAGTGGCGAACACATAGTTCATCCCCTTCGCTCATTCCTAAATGCATTCCATCTGCTTAATACTAGGGCGTTAAAGAACCCTTCGATACTTTGGTCTGCAGCGTGTCGAACCTCTGGCGACCGGATGAAAAACCCGACGGTATCGGTCCGGTAAACTCAAAATGGGTAGCGGCCTCAGCGCTGGTCTGGGTAATCGTCGGTATTCTGACCACTCGTGACTTCGGATCGTTCAAAGGAGTACAAGGCCTTGCTTATTACTCATTCACTGCATCTCATTCCAAATCATTACGGAAGAAGAAATTGACTTTGATTCATTCTTTCCCAGATGTTTGCTAAGCTCGCTTATTCCGTAACGACCATCTACTTCCTGATGCTACTAATAGATTGGGCGAGCGAGGGTTACTCGGAAAAAGGCACCCTTCTCATGCTGGACTTCAGTGGCTTGTTCAATTACAAAGTGAGCATTAAGTTGACATCACGATGTCTCCTAAGCTTTTTAACTCTTTGATTTAACCCATTTTTTACTGGTGCGCTGAAACCTGCTTCACTCTTGGACTTCAGATCTGGGTCAAAGCATTCACTCACGCTATTCTCATGTCGCACATATGCGAGGGTACCGTCATACAACTGGGAAGCTACGGCCCAGATAACTCCATGCCCGACACAGACGTCCTTCTGGTTGGCTTTCTTGCCAGCATACTGCAGTACCTTGGAATCTATTATGTCTTTTCCTGTTATGGGTCAATGGCTGATAATCAGGGCCTTGATACGAGCTGCTTCACCTGGCCACGTTCGTTGAATAATTATTCTTTATACCGGCGTTGCGTTGACTTCGGTTGCTTTTAGTTTTTCACCTCGAGTCAACTCGAGACAACAATTAGCCTGGTTTTTTTGTTGCAGACGAGGTGGTCGTCACGGCTTTTATCCCAACTCAATTATCCTTGCTGCCGATGGCAAAGCTTTGGATCGTTGCGGTTTTTTTGATTTTTTTTATAAAGGGAGTCATGGAGATGGTGAGGCTTTATTATGTATGTCCATGCAACCGAACTGTTCAGTGTTTTCGCCGACAAATGATACCTTTTCGATTTCAGACCATAGTCTTCACCGCAACGGTCAATTCTTTCTTGGAAGCTTTTCCATCTGTAAAATCGTACCGGTCATATCTTGTCAGCATAGTGACGCTTTCCTGTTTTGCAGTTAGCCTTATTTTCACGACAAAGGTATAAAATGCGGTTTAACAGTCCTGGAGATGAAATTTTTTTCTCAATCCGACACCCTCTTCAGGTTGGAGGAATATTTATCAACGATTTTCTCGACTTTGTTGGAACCTTGGTGACCCTGTTGATCCTTGCGATCATGACTTCGCTTATCCTATTTTCTTACTCCGTAACACGGCTCTGCGACGATATACAATTCATGTACAAATTCGAACCGAATCTTCTCATGAAGGCCATGTTCTATTTGACGCCGCTGATTGCCACGGTTAGTGAATCTTGCTTTTTGTCCATGTACACGAGGTGATTTCTAAATACTTGTTCAATTCCAGTACTACACGATCTACCACCTCGCAGTCTTCTTCTCTCTGCCCACTAGGATAAATACTCTATATGACGAACTTTGGGAGCTTGAGCCTTTCCTGATCCTTTCCTGCATCAGCCTCGTAATTCCTCTTCTCATTGTTGGTCTAATCACGTACGGCATACACGTACGAACTCATGTGAGTAATGTTTCTAGTAAGCGAAAATCATCAATCATCAGTATAAGATCGATCGCTTCTTAGTTACTATATGCATGCGACAAGGTAGACAGTGGGGCTACTATTTTATCCGACGAAATACTGGGGCTGCCCCGACGAGGAGATGAACGTAACACGACGAGGCTTCAATCCCAGGAGAGAATTGCGTTACAAGGTGAATAAGCCGTGCGCTCACATCTGTCTGCTCGACAACAAGCGAATGGAGGCGGAAATCCGAAAGAGGGAAGCTATCAGAAACAAGCTGAAACAGTACGGATTGAAAACCTTAAAAGACGGCGTTTGAAGAGCCCTGTGATACTCCAATTGAAATCCTAAAAAAGTTCCGTTTCTTGGTAATCAGTGAATCGAGGAGGTGAGGGTACAATTAAATAACGACAATATTACAATACGATGATTCTTTATAAGACAAATTATCATAATGAAAATTCGCATTGGATAAATTAGCAAAATTCAAAGCACGAGTAGTTGTTAAAATTTACCAAACTGTTGATACAAACAATGGTTGAAGCCTAGCGAGATTAATTGTAGGTCATGTATCTCGGGGTGGCGGAGAACTTGGCGTACGATTTAATCACTTTGTGAATAGCTTCTAGGAAGTCTTTCTCCGTTGCTACCTTGCGACGCGCTCTGATTGCGAACATGCCGGCCTCGGTACAAACTGAGCGAATTTCAGCCCCTGTGCTGTTTGGACATAATCGAGCGAGTAGTTCGAACCGAATATTTCTTTCGACGCTCATGGAACGTGCGTGAATTTTGAATATATGCGTTCGGCCCTCTAGATCAGGCAATCCGAATTCTACTTTTCGGTCCAAACGTCCAGGACGCATTAAAGCCGGATCTAGAGTGTCTGGTCTGTTAGTTGCCATCAGTACTTTGATGTTACCTCTCGGATCGAACCTGGAAAATTGTGGTCATTATATCGGACTGTGTAGTCAATAACCTGGCGACGATTGGTTATGCATTATCTAAAGACACTTCTATTTATAGTATTTCTAAAACTCACCCGTCCAACTGGTTGATCAACTCGAGCATAGTACGCTGTACCTCATTGTCTCCACCGGCGCCATCGTCAAACCTTGCACCACCGATCGCGTCAATTTCATCAAAGAAAATTAGACAAGCTTTCTTGCTACGCGCCATTTCAAACAGTTCTCTGACCATTCGAGCACCCTGTTCAGGTAAGTATCAATGAGTTATAATTAATATTTCTTTCACGAACAGAGCTTTTCCTTGTTTGCTACATACCTCTCCAACGTATTTCTGAACTAATTCAGAACCGATAACACGAATAAAGCAAGCGTCGGTTCTGTTTGCTACTGCTCGAGCGCATAGCGTCTTTCCCGTACCTGGTGGTCCGAACAGTAAGACTCCTTTTGGTGGCTCGATACCTAGGTTGACGAATTTCTCAGGCTAGAAACGTACAGAGGAAAAAATTAATCATCATTAAAAACGACAATTGTTACTATTTTTTCCAATCTCAAGTACTCCCGACAGTATGTGACGCCGAGTTTTTGCATAAAAGTTAACGACTGTGCAACGAAAAATGACAGTTTTCATAAAAAATTATTGAACAAAAAGTAACAAATATCCATATTTGTTACTAACAGTTGTCTCCGCGATTATGAATTATTGACAAAATTTGTTCGTACATGTAAAAGTGGCGTTTCAACAACTTCTCTAAGCTTCTCAATCTGCTCTTTGCATCCTCCCACATCGCTGTAGGTGACATCAGGTTTTTCCTCTACTTGCATCATGGTGACGGTGGGATCGATCTTCGGAGGCAGAGGAATGTGGATTTGGTACTTATTGCGGTCGACACCGACGCGCATTCCCTCTTCTATATCCGTGGGGGCGACAGAGTCGGCTAGATCTACGACGAACTTTGCGAATTGCTTCACGTTTATTATGTACTTGGGATCATCCGAGTCGGCATTTATGATTTTGGTGCATCTCGCTACTTGCAGCGGCTGCTCATTCTGCAGCGTCTGTTTGTCCGCTGCCAAATCCCAGAGCGCAGGCGGCGCCAGTCCCGTGTCCGACTCTTTGATGCCCGTCAATTCATTTACGCGCTTTATTATTGTCTGAATGTCTTCCTCGACGACTTTTATGCTCTTTGTGTATTGTCCCTGGCCCTGAAACAGGAAAGAGAGTGAATCAGGTTGAATATAATTTTGCGATGTGTTTCAACACAAGTGTTTCTATCGCAATATTTACAAACTTACGTATGTTTTAAGTAATGCGATATCTCCCTCGTCAAGAGCTGAAACAGTAAAATACAATTCAATAACCGAATAAAATGCCGTGTAATAGAGCATCGATATTTCGAATCAAGCGAAAGTTTCCCTGGCGGGATTCTCACATTTTATTTCCTTTTCTTCCTTCTCTTTCTCCGGTTTCACCTTACGCATATCGTCTCCTAGATGGTCCGGCATTTTTTATTGATTTTATTATCAATACTCCGGAATTATAATATGTTACACTTCGTAAATTTCAGAATGACAAACGGTCGGTCGACTAGGTTAGGTTAGGATCAATCTGTATTACAAGCAGAATTACCGTTCGTGACAGATGGGCATGAAATTTTTTACGTGTGCATAGATGGCGAAGGCGAATCATCAAAATGGATAGGCTTCGTTCAAGTAGTATTTTATTTTGCCGCCAGATAGAAGCAGCAGTATTGAAAACTAGTCCCAATTTGTACCTATGTTACCATCAGCGGTTCGAATTCGTTGGAATCACGACCAACCGCGAAAAATGGTGATACAAAACTTTACGTTGAAAACGGGAGGCAGAACGGTTTTTGTAGCAGTTCTACACAGCTTGTTTGAATCTAAGATAGAAGAATGTGTTAAATCTTTATAATTCGTATTGCAAAGAGGACAATTCTTACGTATTACATCTGAGTTCGATTTATTAGGATAATTGGTCAACAGTTGTGACGCTCGTTTTACTTATAAGGAATGCGACGTCTCAACGACGGAATGAAGAGAATGTATTACGCAGACGGTATTTCGTTATTGTGTATAAATCTTTCATGATTCATTTTAGCACTGCACTGTATTACATCTGTATAATTATATTATTCATAGAAATTTGAATTATCCGTAAGAATTTTCCCCTTTGTTAAGTGTTCATTTTCGATCTATAGAAAATATTAGGTGAACAGGGTTTGGAATTTTTTTGTTCTGAATATACACGTAGAAGTTATTTACATCCGGGTACACAATATTGCCTTGTGTTTTGGAGATAGCACCATATATCACGATAGATGTGTTCTAATCGTGATCTGACGTAATTCTAAGCCGCAGCTCGCTTTCCACTAGGTTTGAATTGTCGATATTTTTAAGGTGACTATGACTATAAATTCTGGTATTACCGATTGAAATATGCGAAAGAATATTGACATGACCTATTTGGGTGGCAGCGGTTGGCATTTTGTATAAACGTTGCGTACATCGATGTTTCAGATTAAGGCTTGTATAAATTGACGCTTTCCAGTTCCACAAAACCTAATGTTTATTGATCGTTATCATCATAATGTTATCATTAATATTGTTCACTAAAATTTCTGTCTATAAATGTCATCTGCTCTTGCGAAACATTTAAAAGATACGCCCACCTAATCTGGAACAGCGAAATACTCGTTTTTTTCTTAGCACTCCCTGAGTACGCATAAAAAAACATTTATATTCTATGAGAAAAATGTTCGAGGTCATATTTCTTTGCGAAAGATATACGATCCTTATACATTGGGTTAATGCGACATAGTGCAAGAGAATACGTGTCCGCAAATAATGTTCGCAAATATATTTCTCATGCGGGCAATTCTAGACCTGTTTTTGCTGTTTGAGTTACGGGACGATGAATATTGGAAAACATATGTTATCTAAACAGTGATCTCCACCTTGGGATTCACTTAGAGATGTGTTATTAAACATGTCATATACACACCTACCGTGATCCGGATGTTCTGTAACACGGTCATAAATTCTCGCTAAATTCCAATCAAACTAAAGTATGTATAAGTAATATATGTGGTACAAGAACGATTCACTAACGGTAAACGTCATATGCTGATGACTTTATATATTTTTGAAAAATGGGGATTAAAATACTTATTGTCGTGGGTATATGTTTTTTATTCAAATCCCGTTATACATCGGACGTTAATTACAATAGCGTTAATCGTATATAGCTGGATTATCGGTAAAAAATGAAACAGATCTAACATGAATTTATGTGTCATAATTAATATTAGTTCGTTTTAGGGTTCGACGACGGTCGCAGCTCGTAGCCTTGTCGGTCAGCCTTGACAGTGTCTTCGCCAAGTTTCATTTTTCAGCGGCAGAAGCGGCTCTTTTCTGGTATCTGGCGGTGCTCGGGATGTGGACTCCTTGGGGATGGAAACCGTTTTCATCAGCGGTGTAACGGACTTGGATGGGAGTTCCGTCGGGGGCGGTGTAAGAGTACTCTCCGACCACAGCCTGAAACAAAAATTGAAAGGCAGTTGAGCAGTGACTTCCGTTCGAAAAAACGAGAAAGCCGAAAATATCAGAAAGAAGGAAAAAGGGAAACGCATAGAGAACGCGAGAGGTATTGCAGAGTCGAATGGTTGCAAAGACGGTAAACCTCATTAAGGATGATGATCGTGCGAAAATAAAAAGAGTATTTCACACATCAATTTCGATTACGACACCTAGGCGTGGCAATTTTATACCACCAACTGAGAAGCTCGTATTCAATGTTAAACCAAATTCAGAACTAGTCTTCGCTCATTCGGAGGTGATCTTCTTTCGTAAGAATTTAAATAACACGAATGTTTCGACAAGTTTTATAGCTCTTTGATTAGCTTCGCGAACCACTTTATATCGCCGCGCTGATTTTTAAGTGCCGATCGATATCAAGCTCATCTAGATTCTTCCCCTCGGTAATGGATCCGAACTTCGACCAGTTTCAAGAAATCAATTCATTTGATATTATCTCGAATCGAAAGTGTTTCTGGGCTGATTAAACGCATCGACTCGCTTTTCAATATATGAGACATCGGAAAGACGGATGGTGACGAATGGAGTTAGGATTACACGGCTGTTCAATAATTGTGCAAACCTCTTCTGGACCGTTGCGACCAACGACTGATGAGCCGCTCTCGGCAGCAGTGATTCCATTCTCAGTCTGGTAGCTATACCTGTAACTACCATCCGGAGCGCTGGCCTGATCCTGGTTGACGATGCGGGCGTAGGATTCGCTGGAAGAAAAAACAAGGATAATCGTTCAATAAAAATTACCCAATCCACACTTTCCGCCGCGGAATTGGAAAAACTGGCGATTCATCCGCGAATCTGATCCTTCGAGAGCAATTTCACCAAGAGTTTGCCTCGTCAGTGAAAGAAGACCTTGGTCCCGAGTAGCAAATCAAATTTCGGTACCTTCCCAACGCCTTCGGGACGATCGGGACGACTGGAGCGACTACCGGAAACACTGGGTTAACCTCGGCTACCGTTGCAATTTTCTTGAATGCTTCCTTCGCCTTTGATTCGATGGGCTTGAAGGTCTGGTAGCCGGCGTATCCGGGGTAGCCACGGTATCCGTCGTATCCTGCGTATCCTGGGTATAATCCAGAGTATCCTGAGTATCCCGAGTATCCTCGGTATCCTGGATATCCCGTGTATCCTGGGTATCCCGAGTATCCTCGGTATCCTGGGTACACGCCGGAGTATCCAGCGTATCCTTCGTATCCTGGATACCCGATGTACTGGCCAAGAGCCACTCCCAAAAGAGCACAAGCGACGATCTGGAATAATACAGAAGTTACGCTGGATGAGTTTCACTTTTTCCGATGTTACCGCAGATACGAGTATAAATATCACACTGTTCCCAATATTCGAGACAATCGAAAAAGGGCTAATGCGTTTGTCGAGTCTTTGTAATATTTAAAAAAACACTCACTAAGAACTGCATGTTCAACGATATGATGCTGTCGAGAGGATTGAGCTCCGGGTTAATTTGATTTCTGGAGTCCGAGTTCGCTCTATTTATATGAAAGTGATCAGGACTCCTTCTCCGTATCTACCAATCGGATCGCCCGTATTCTGAAACCAGTTCAATCCCTTAACAGTGTTGAAGCATGTGTATAATCGTCGCACGTGAATCGGCGAATGAGTTTGAATAAAAAAAAAAAAACAATAATAATAAAAAATGAAGACAAAATTAAAACTCGTCCGGTACACACCCATCAATTTACCAATATTTCTCAATCCGAACTATTAACATTAGCATTTATACAATTTTTTAGGACTGTGTTCAATGCCCGTAGGCGTAAACATACGATGATGAACGGATGTGACGAATTCAGCTATGCGAGTAACATCATTGATCTCAATGTCACCAGATTAGAGAGAATTCAAATTCGGTGGGTGTTACCATTTACGGAATGTCAATAGTCGATCGTTTATTTATATAACATATTTAATGGCTTTCGAAGGCCAATCGTTGGACTTGAGATAAGATTAAATCCTCCTGTCAATTTGGAAACTGGTATACTATAAAACTGCGGAATCATCAGGGCGACATTGTTTTTCCAGGCGCCAATTGTACAGGACATTAAAAACAGCCGCATAAAGCTTTATGGAGGTGTGAATACGTAGATACAATGATAAATTTATTCGCACTGAAGCTAATTATCATACGGAAATGTTTTCGGATTTGCTAAGGATCGAAAGACCGATACGGCCATCCAAGAAATTTAATCCGTGAGGCAGATGATCTCATTGATCGAACCACATCTAGCCGGATGTAATCGAAATGGCGCCACGCTAATTATGACGTACTATCGCCAATTCGCAGGGCTTATAGGTGAAGTAATGAAAACAAATCGTAAGGACAAATGTTTTCGGGGTACTCTTCATCGCCATTGAACCCAAAGCTATCACTGGAACAAGTACCGTCAATTATCATAAAAATATTTTAGAACGAGTGATTTCATTGCCAAATTTGATAGCAATGTTTCATGGCCATCAATTAACTGTCAAGTTCTGCAAATTTCAGATTTTTCTATCGCGCCGTTCCCGAGATCATCGTGAGAGTTTGTCGGGAGAAACCGAAATCTTTCTGGCAATCATTTTTTGTATATTGTAATGTTCCAAAAATGTCAAAATTGAAATGACAAAACTTCATTTCCAACCGAAATTATAAACTTTTTTTTTCAATCTATATGTGATTTAAAGTAAAAGGACAGGAGAACCTGGCAGGGGAAAGAAAATGTTAAATCGTGTCGAACTCGCTATGCTTTCAAGAAGGGATCGAATTTCTAATTTCCCGCTTCGGAACCGCGCGCAAATTTCAAAATACCGCTCGCAGAGCGAGCCGAATTTCACCTACGTATTTAAATGCGTCTGAAGCATCGAAGCGGGTTTCAGAGCATGATGCACACGAGCAGTTGCCATAGGTTCATTAATGTTACCGATATAGCGATTCATCGGGTTGTGTTATTTTCGCGAAGTCGATACTTTGCCTTGCCGCTAGATAGAGACAGCGGTGGCAAAAATTTGGACAACGTTCATCGTAGCTGCGGCAGCGACTTTGAATCGCCCGAGAATCTCACAATCCGATGCGAATAATTGGGACGAAAAGAAAACTATACATTTTGTTAATTTGCGAAAGATAAAATCGTTTCTCCTCGATAAATTAATTTTTATTATTATAAACCTATTTTAAATATGTGACATACGATAAAATTAGAAGCGTGCGCGCGGCTTTCGTGAATTTTGGAAAGCGTACAGTGTTTCAAACTTCGTGAAAATAATATATTGATATTATTTTCTTATAATGTTCGATTCTGGCTAGCAATCAACAGAATAACGAAATCAGTCCTTTCGCTACGCAATTTTTATTTTCGTTTTTTACAATTTTCTCGAAACATACTGCATATTAAATAATTGTGAAGTATATGAAGTGGGGGTAAAATTTCTGACAAATCGATTGCCGCTATTCATTTTTTAAAATTATTCTCACATTGCGAGAAAAACGCAAATTTTGAAAAAAAAAACAGCTCTTGAAACTTGTCCAAAACATCTCAAAATCGGCCAAAAAGTGTTTCTTTACTCAAATGAAGGCATTTTGAGTCAATGTTTTCATTTTAAAGTGAAGGGGTTGAAAAAACTGCGAAACAGGATTCACTTTTTTCCGATTCACATCGGTAGGTATGCATCCCCTTGTAAAATACGGTTCAATCAAGGTCTGTCAAGCTATTCGGTCTCTGATTTATATGCACAAATGAAATTCGCCTCGCATTACGAAATAGAAGTTCTTGTATATTACTTATCTTGTCTGATTGATTACTGTAATTTGTCAACGATAATGCGCGTCTCGCTTATAAGGATAATGTTGCGTTACAATGTTTCACGATGGACTAATGACAATATTTTGCAAATACTGTACAACATGCCATCAATGTATACAAAAATAACGTTAAATTAATGCTGTTTTCGTTGTTCACAGGAATTTAACCACGCCTAAGCTTGTTTTTCCCAACGGATTTAATTTCTTATTCATCGAAACGTAGCACGTGAAGTGCATGGCCTCAGTTTGCGAATTCCAATCTTAATCTATGACACTATTTGCAAATAGTTGTCGATAATACACTCGTGGCTAATTATACAATTAGTCATACCGCACAGCAGTTTGAGATTACCCGAAATTGAAAGTTCTAGAGAATATTAATTCCATATCCGGGATATCACAATCCGCTGAAATACGGGAATACTTTTTCATCGATGACATAATTGGATATGAAGACGTGGCATTTTGTGCCAAATACTTCGTTAGATCGATGCAACGAACAGTTTGCACGAATCGCGATATGCAGTTCTGTAAAAAGGTCTATCGAGCGTACATGCGGTTGGTTGACGTAACGTGTAATTCGAAATATTACGAGCGTTTATACGTATGAAAATATCATTTGCCATTGCCCAACAACACCTTTTGATAGGTAGGCATACTATATACGTCCGCCTACACTGGAACGGATCCACACCGACAAACGAGCGCAAATATACGTATATTAGACGGTCCTTGACCAGTATAATAAAATAAAAAATGCAAAATCGTGGAAGATACTTGGGATGCGTAGAGCACTTTCACCTTTGCCTAGGCGGGCCGAGCCGCAGCCTCGCCCTGAGCTTATACACACGGGTGTTGTTCAGTGCCAGACATCGGTTCGAAGGGTGGGGGGGAAATGAAGATGGAGATAAAAATAAGAGGAAAAAAAAAAGAATAGTAATAGACAAAAAGTGGTTTGGTCTGTCATGTGTCAGCGTGAATAAATTCCAAGCAACTAAGTTATCCAAGGGTCCAAACGAAATGGCATGGTCTCGATTTTAAATTTGAATTTTTATTTTATACTCAATTATTCCACGCGAGTTGACGTTGTATGTGTATTGGGGCATTCCGCGTCAAATTAACCGCCCATGTGCCTCGTCCTCTTCGATTTTAATCATTTTTTGATACGATTTTCATACCGACTCGAAAAAGGTCTGTGAATTTTTTCAGATTTTCTTCAGCCACCGGTGAAATTTGGAAAAAAAAAGTAAATATCCAATTCCAAAAACACCATTTTTTCGAAACTGTACAAATTCCCACAGGTTCTATGATTAGAAATGTGATTTTTAAGCACCGCATGATAACGGGATCTCAATATTTACTATTTTTTTTTTTTTAAGATTTTAGTTTTCCCATGTTCGAATTGAAGTTTATTTTCCCATTCCCCGGTCTAAATAGATCACGGAATCATACAAATAATGCGATTCTGCAATCTATTTAGATCGAGGCGCATGAAAAATAAAAAAGCACGACCACTTCGGAAATAGTAAATAGTAAAATAATAAATAATATTGAGACCCCATTATCATGTCTTGCGTAAAACCCATATTTCGAATCACAGAATCAGTGTGAAATGTTAAAAAAAAATTTAAATCGCGTTTTCGTCATTGTTTCTGCGAGTTTTTACCAATTCCACTGTTGGCTGAAAAAAATCTGAAAGAATTCCCGGGATCTTTTTGGGTTGACAAGAACATCATACTAAAAAATGATGAGAATCGAAGAGGGTGAGATGCATG
This sequence comes from Neodiprion fabricii, assembly GCF_021155785.1. Lineage (NCBI taxonomy): Eukaryota > Metazoa > Arthropoda > Insecta > Hymenoptera > Diprionidae > Neodiprion > Neodiprion fabricii. Next base: position 35,750,182 of record NC_060239.1, on the reverse strand, counting down.
GGCTGCTAATTTGACGTGGCATGCCCCATACATCGCATTGAGAACGTGTTCGTCCGGCTACTCATCTCGACCTTCGAATTTGCCCAAACCCGTGAGATTGAACGTGGATGCCTCTTGCTACGAGGAAGTTGTATTACACGGTCGTAAATCACGGAATTTCATTAAAACTTAAGGTATAATAGGCGGACAGACGAGAGAATTTGATTCGCCAGCATTGAAATTTCCATAGTTCCGTGGGTTACTGTAGTACACAGTCCTTGACTATTCTCATTTTTTACCATCACTGAAAAGTATAGTTCTGGGTGTGACGCGAAAATCAGTCTTGTACCTGTAATCTGCTGAAAATCTAGCATGTATTACTGTACAGTTTTTGATCTACGGTCACTGTTCGTTCCAAACTTTTTCCAGCCATTTCGATCATTTCACGTTTGTACAACAATAGATTGATATCAAGACCTTGTTTAGCCGAAAAAGAAGCAGAAATCTAAACAAACACATTCGATGTTGTAATAGCCAGGAAATGTAATAGCAGCGACAATCACTACGATTATATACTGCAAATAGTTTCTTGCGTCACATTTTCCTGCAATTCTAAAATTATTGGCATCGTTTTTGCAACTGTACCCTGGACTTTTCTGAAATTTTCTATAATAACAATATCTATAATGCGATACTCGTCAGGATCAGATCAGGATGTGTATAACAATATGATAAAGGCAAATTGTTTTGTTTGAATTATAGTTGAAACTTTATTAATTCATCTTCCACTTCTACAATTCTCATGTCGGTCGGTGAAATTGCACATTACAACAAATGTGGCGCTCAGGCCAAGCAGATTAATAACTAACGCTAGTTTGTTTCCAAATAAATACGCCGGTGATCAGGTCCTTATTCCTTGTTCTTTGCTGCTTCTACGGGCTTAGCCACAACGTTAAGGGCGCGACCCTCGTACTGTCGGGCGTATCCTGAACCTACAGTGCTGATGTGGACACCCTGGGGGTGGAAGCCGTTTCCGTCAGCGACGTATCGGACTTGGAAGGGAGTACCGTCGGGGGCGACGTAAGAGTACTCTCCGTTAACAACCTGGAACGGAAATGCGCATGAGCGTTTGACATCGGGGAGGAAGAAGGGTTATCGCTCCGTATCGAGAGCGGTACGAGTAGCGGAGTGCGGTCTTCGTACGCGAAGGTGCGTGTGCATCGACGATTGATAAAGTGAGATAAGGGGACGTAAAGTCCGATGCAAAATGCCGGGGAGTTTGTCTGGATCCTGACATCGCGGTCGACTTTATACCTCGCACGGCGGTGTTTCGAAACTTTTAACTGCGGTGGCCTTAAAATCGTGACCTTACTCATCAGGTATTGTTTGACTCTTTTACCTTATTTTCCCCTTCCCAATTCGGTTTGCTGGTAAGAATCAATCGTTTACGACTGGCGTGCGCAACAGAATTACACGAGAAATCGTAATTCTGTCAACGGAGGGGGAGGAGTGAGAGAGAGGTTAATTAAAAGGCAAAGCGAGGAAGAATAAACTGGGCAGTAACCGGTCGAGAGAATCGATTACTCGGGGATAAAAATGTTTTGCCACCAATTAGACCGAGTATTATTTACCTCTACTGGACCGGTGGGACCGTTGGCGGGAGAGCCGCTCTCGGCAGCGGAGATTCCGTTGTCAGTACTGTATCTGTAGGAGTAAGAACCGTCCGGAGAGACATCCTGTTCTTGGGCCAAAATACGGGCGTAGACTCCGCTGGAAAAGATGATGCAAATTTACAGTCGACGTTCGTTCCAGGGTAGAAAATTACCATTTATAAACGGTCAAAAAGTCGAAGGCCCCTTGTCGACGACCGAGTCAATAGTCAGGATTCGAATTCTGGCCTACCTTTCGTACGCTCCCTTGGTGTAGACTGGAGTGACGACTGGATTGACGGGGAAGACCGATTTGACCGGGACTATTTCCTTCTCTTTGGTCTCAACAGGCTTGGCGGGCTGGAATCCGGGGTAGCCACGGTATCCCTGGTATCCTTGGTATCCCTGGTATCCTTGGTATCCCTGGTATCCTGGGTATCCCTGGTATCCCTGGTATCCCCGGTATCCCTGGTATCCTGGGTATCCCTGGTTGCCCTGGTATCCTGGGTATCCCTGGTTGCCCTGGTAGCCTGGGAAGCCTTGGTATGTGTTGTACTGGCCAAGAGCCACGCCCAAAAGAGCGCAAGCGACGATCTGGAATTAAAGAATAATTAAGTTCGTACGGCAATAATTCCTCGGGTAGTAATTTACTCCCTTATTTTTTCGCTTCGATTACCGAGTACTAACTCTGCCTCGTTTTCGATTATTAGGTATATTTTATCGATCAAAAATTATAAGTGACTGTAAAAACGATCGTCCGGTAATAATAACTCGATAACTATTCGGATAGATCACTCACTAGGAACTGCATGGTCAGAGTAGAAGATGCTCCCGATAGGATAGAACTTCGGATGAATCTGATTTCTGGATACGGATCCCGCACCATTTATACCAAATTGATCAGTAGCGGCTAATCGCCTCCTCCAATCAGGTGCCGGCGCGGTATTGTCAAATCGACTCATCCCTTGATTAGTCTCGACTTGTAGATGTTAATTCGCGCACGCAAATCCGAGGATGAGTAAATGTGAAGGGAAAAAAGAAAAGATAAAACAAAACCAAACGACAGAATTAAAAATGGTAAAAAACAAATATTATTACCACTTGTCCGGTGTACATCCATTAATTTACAAATATTCATAGATCCCCGGCAGTTTAAATTTGCACGTACACGTACACGGATTTCGCGGTTTCTACGTGTTTGTTCGCCTCAGGCATACATATCGAATTTAGGTTGTCGTTAAAACGGATGTCGCATGACGACCCTGCGCCAACACTATCATACCACGTGTGGAATTCCAATTCCCTGCGAATTTGTTACCGATACCGGAATGTCGCCCGGACGCGATCCGTAATTTATATCACACATCCATGTTATACCTAGACGTTTACAAATGGATTTTTCATTTTTCGAAGGTCGATCAACAGAATTCAAAATATCATGAAATTCCGATGTCGTACATGGCAGGTATATCATCCCATCAGCCTTGGCTCCGAGCCGTGATCGCGACCCTTTCTCGTTACGATTCCTCCGCGACTCTTCTGCAGCCCCAACGTCGCGGCGATAAAACTGCACTCAGTCAGCCGATATTTGCATGATATTCTCATTTATTTCCAGACGGTTCAGCATCCAACTATCCTCACCTCCGCGCTCGAGTGATGAGCCAATAAAGTTACAAAGGTCAATCCCGAGATCAAGTCGCTGGTACCTTAGCTATTATAACTACTCATGCGAACTCCGTGCTTCATTATAACCCGACCGGCATGTTCCACACGGAGCTGGATCAAGAACTAGAACCGCATCGCAACTGTATAATTGCACCTGCAGACTGCAACTATCCATGGTACTCAATTTCGCAATGTTGTTTTTTCGAATGTGTGCGCGGCGCACAATTATCCGTTATCCGTTAACAGCCAACCCCTGCAATTACCGTCCCGTCGTAACAACTGTCACAGCTAATTACAATCGAAACGATTATAATAAGTCTGAGAAAGTGAGGGAGTTTAATTTTTTTTCATCTTATCTCACCCGCCACATCGTTTAGAGATTTACGGGCTTATCGTTACTTTCGCGGATGTTTCGCAACGCATCTGTCTCGTATCGCATACTCGAAATCGGATTTGTGTGCAACCAAGAGCCATGCTGACAGGTGTCTTCTTGATCGTTCGTAATGCCTGATAATCATTGCTTGCATTTTGAATATTTAGTCGACAATTCGTGCCGACGAAATCTTTCAGGGAGTAATTGCGTTGCAGAGAAATTGCTTTTTTAAAAATACTTCAGGACATCCATTCGGTTCAGAATTGGAAATCCCGGCGTTAATCTAGATATTATATTCTCCCTCTCGCTCTCTCCCTCCAACTCGCGATTCGCTCTTTATCGATGGTCGTCTGCTGGTTTGTGCAAAATTTTATTACGTTGTAAATAAGTGATCTTTTGTTCATCGTCACTCGACATTGAGAGCTAACGCGGGATCCGCCCACAGATTTCGTATTTTTTATTTTTTTTTTTCTGTTTTTTTATTATTCATTCTTACTTTTCTTTTTTCCCTTCTCTTCGATTTCGATTTTCATCGCGCCTCGCAGACGGCCTACAGCCTTACGCTGTATAACGTAATCGCGGAGCCTCCGTCTCACCGCGTACGTGTAGAATCGGCGGAAACAAGAATCCCAGATCATCCGCGAGTCGATCGTCGATAGATAAGATGAGAACAAAACCTATCGGAGGGAGGAAATAATGACGAGATAAAAGTAGAATAAAAAATTGTATTTCTGGCGCAAGATCAAACTGTAATCAAATTGTTTTGTACGCGTTGTAGCGCGCAGTTGCACCTTGGCCGAAATATTTCTAGTGGAACGGTAGACCGAGGCGCCGTTTTCCGATTGTATGCAAAATACAGATTTCGTGTGTATCGTTAGAATTTATAACCATAATGGGAAAAGGATTCGGGCCGTGGTACGTGCGATTCTCACGAGCTATCGCGATTAATATCGTATCGACGTAAAGGATGTTCGGCCGTTTGTCCAAGACCCTCGTGTCTGATAGAAATCGCCGCATGCCGGAGAGATGTAATATCGCAACTCCATAACTGATCGAAAATTTTTAACCGCTGGATACCGTGTTAATTCAAAATATACGCCTGTCAAAGTGAACACGTTTACCTGGAGGAAAGGGATTCGATGTTGCTTGATATTTGTTTGCTCATCGTTAAAATTTATACACTTATGGGTTACAATTTAATTATATAGTAGGGATCGAAATCTCGTCAATTTTCAACGTTAATTACAGGGCCTTAAAATTGGGCAAAAAATATTACGCGTTAAATTTGACCTCCTGCACACCGCGAGGTGAGGTAACGTGTCAAGTTTCAAATCTATTACAGCTGTGCTCTGTTACACAGGTTATACTGATATCGTTACATAAACGATCGTTAATCCTATTTTAGAAACGCTAATTGGCCCTGCCGAAGATCCGATAGTTCCAATCGACCGTATATCATAGAATTTCACACACAGATAAAATCTACGCTTCCTCTACCGAGTTTTAAAGTTCATCTGTTGTAGTCACCAGAGAATCGTAGTCAAGTACAAGATTCGTTGCAATAAAGATTTAACTATTGTTTGAATTGCGAGAAAATGTGGTACAAGTAACTATTCAGTACCGTTTTAGTTACGAATACTAAATTTTCTGGTTACTTCAACGACAAGTTAATTTATTTAATTTGCCATATTATCTTTTTTTTTTTTTAGTTGAACAAGGTTGAAAATTGATTTATCCTGGAACCAATGTAAAATTTTTGGTATAATTGGAAAAAAAAGTTGTACAAATGATGATAAAACCGAGCCGAATAGTATCGTGTATCCAGATTTTTTGGTCGAGGTTACAAAACTGATTTTTATTTTGTATTGAAATTTATCGCGGTGTGGGATTTTTAATCTTTTGTTTATCCCTGGAAATTTCCATCTCGCATCTATTTCGAGACGCGTTTGATCCCTCTTGAAGATATTTGGAAAAATTCCATTGTTATTTTCATTCTGCGTAATTAAAAGTGACCTGAAAGTCAGCGGTATAAGGAGCGGTGGGTAAATAACATAATACAGCGTTGACTTTATCGATAGAGTTTGCACTCTGCCCACGGAACAGAAACAACATTCAATACCAATTATTCAAAAACCGGTGTGTTTAAACGTAATTAATGAAGATCATGAGATGAAAAGAGAAATTTTACTTGCAGACCAGCAATTAATTTTACGTAACTCGGTATTTTGGCTACATATCTTCAAATCTCGCTTTAAATGCGTAAATCGTGTCGTCACAAGCAGAGCCTCGGCTGTTTTCCCTTGTATGCCATTGTCTATCTCGAGAAGCGTACGTTCTCCAAAACACAAAATTTACGTAACAATCTTATTCGTCTCTGGTAGAAAAAAATTATGCGACAATTTTTCAACAATGAACGAGTCTAATAAGCCAGTGCAACACTTTTGAGTTGATACGAACGCGGAAGAACAATTAGAGAACGCGAAGTCGAGAATGCCGAGCTTGTCTTAGAAAGAACAATAAATTTGCGCCGCATAACGTGAACTCTTGTGTCTAGATTCAAACAAGGATTCCCACGGTCATTATTCACACGTCATATGTTGAAAATCATCCATTGTATGGATTTTTCGCGATAGATCACGAACATGTTTCCATTCGCGGATTAAAATCGTTTCGCTAACAGGTTTGCAGATATTGAAAATCTCTCATGGTGAAACAGCGCCCTGTTTAACGCTGTTGTAGTTTTCACCACGTCCAATTGAGAAGACATCAATCATCGTTGTATTAAGGCCTCGTAAATTTTTCTCCGAGAGAAGATTAATCGGCTACGGTGAACAATGAATAAGGTTCAAAGACTGCGATTGATTGACTAATTACAAGCAGTACTTTCGAAACTGTAAAATCAGTTCAGACTCGAGAGTAAAAATTGCGAAAACGTTTAATACGAGCGCAATTAAAGGCTGTGAACAAGCTCGCGATCTGGGTGGTTTGTATTATTTGATTTTGTAAAATGTACGTGAATCGCCTGACTGAATGCTGCGTTAGACCCTGACACATTGTTGTGTAATAGGTCTAGGTAAGTGATGATGTCCTGCTTTCACTGGCTCACCTTTATCACGATATTACGATCACTAATATTTCATCGACACGAACCCGGTTTTAGCAAAATTTACATACGCATACAATAGTATATATCCATGTACATAATAATTCCATGGGTTATAGCAATTATACATATTACAGATACGAAATTAGTATTCGACAACCTCTAAGTTTTATCCATTTTATTTACTTTGTTTATTTTTATTCAGCCACTCCTTGACAAACCACGCCTTGCACCATACTAAATAATGAGCTGTTAAATGGCAATCGTCGCTCTTGGTGTTAATAGATTTTGCTCAATTATGCAAATTTTAACGACCCAGCGCCAGTCGATATGCATAAAAATTGTTATATCAAGTACTAAATCGCGTGTAAAACTGCATTGCTAAGCCAAGTTTTACAGTTTCAACCGAAGGATGCACCGCGTAATTGGCTTCTTGTCTTGACAACTCTCTGAAATTAGCCTCTTTAAAATATTCCCATACTAAACTCAACGATTTATAAATCCAGTCGACTCTTCTACTCCGCTCCATTTCCGACCGTGAAGACAAAATAATCGATGTAAATTACAGGAGAAGAAGGGTGGAAAAAAAAACGTCAGCAACGAGACTCGTATAACTGTAAATAAACTGCATATGCCAGGTTTTTATTCGTGCATGGATACTACAATAATACCAAAAATAATAATAATTATACAATCACTGCACTGGGTTAATCAATGAAAAGAAAATAAGACGGGCGTATAATCCGACGGGGCATATCGTCTAAGATAATGATTGGATAATTTTTTAAATTAGATAACAATTGAATATCGCGGGCTAAACATAGGTGTTATACAGTCGCGCGAATTGCAATAATTGTGGCATCGTTAATTGGTTAATTGGATCGCAAGGGAAAAGGAGGGAGGAGAAGGCGGGGGAGGGGTGGGAGGAGGGGAGTTGGCCTCGGACTTAAAATGTAGGCATAGAGTCGCGATTCGGGGCGATCGGTGCGAGTTCTCGGTTCCTCAATTTCGCTGCAGGCACACCGTATCAGTATCTCCTGTAGGGCGTCTGGGGCTCCGGATGCGCGGCGTTGAAGGCCAGGGATTTCTGGATCGCCCTGGGGATTGGCGGCGGTGTCGGAAGGTGGGCCCCGCTGGGATGGAACCCGGTTTCGTCTGCGTAGTACGTCACTGTTATGGGGGTGCCGTCCGGTGCCGAATAGCTGAACTGGCCTCTGACCACCTCGACTTGGTTGCCGGGTCCGAAGCTCTTCGGTTGTCCCTGCTCGGCGACGGAAATTCCGTTCTCCGTGTCGTAGCTGAAAGATTGGAATGCAGAGAGAATGGAGTAAGGGTGAGTCGAGCTAACGATAAGCCAGATATCTATTTTTCATTTTATAACGAGAGTTTTCGGTGAAAGTTACCGATCTGCGCCGGCTGATAGGCAACACAAGGTACACCGTGTATCTCTGCCTGTTCGAGGTGTACCTAAGATTGCCTATCTGACGGCGTTGAGCGGCAAGTTTCACAGAAAACACCAGAACATGAGGCTCTTGTTACGGGAAACGGATTTAATTTTTATTCGAAGAAACTTTTTGTGAAACTAGTTTGTCTAATGAGCACATCAATTTTTTATAGAAACAAGATAAGATTTTACCGTTGATTCAAGTCAACATTTTTTTATGCGGAGTGGATGAGCTTTCTAATTATCGGTTCGGAAAATGATACTAGATAATTGAGCTGCTGCTAGCACTCTGATTTTCTGGATTTTCATCAGAGAGAAAAATTACGCAATCGGATAAAATGTTATCCCTTTATCCGATTACGTTCAAGGATATATATGATCGACGCGATGCGACGGTTTACGCAACGCCATTATGAATCCCAACGATTATCCTGTAACGAAAGCCTCGAGGCGTGGCTTCCGTGCAATATTTTCTCAATGCATAGCAACGAAGTAATAAAGAATATTTAAATACTTCACAATCCGAACGGCCCAAGATTTCTTGGATTTCATAATCAATTCTCCCCAATTTTTTTTTTTTTTTTTGCACCAAGTTGAATTAAAATTTTTCATCATCTAATTCCGACAAATTGAATAGAAAAATTGTCACCTGCACTCAGGTTAGGAATCAGTGAATGCAAAATATATAAACGGTAATTTCTAAAGTGCGGATTTTGAAATAACTGGCCAGCTAGTATATCGCGCGCGGGCTGCAACCACCTTCCAAAAATAGCCAGCGATAAATTTAATCCTCTCTCCGCACCGTGCCGCCGATATCCATGCGTAATTGCCGGTCATTCGCTGTCAATTACGGCAGATGATTGCCGGTAATAAAGCTGTCGGAATTTATAATCGCGATCCGAGGATTCGACAAGTGACTAATCCAAGTCGAGGATTCGATTGGCGATTGTTTTTACCGACCGAGGATCGAACTGGGTACCAGATTGACGCCTGATTAAAATCGTGCTAGCCAGCTAATCGGACGGAGACGAGAAAAACCTCCCGTAGGTCAAGGTCCTCGGATTAGACGGACAAAGGATGTCCCAGTTTTAATTACGGAAACGTGTGGGCCACATGGTCGGGCTAATTATGTCGTATTGCGCAAGTGTTGCGAACCGCTGTATAATGCCTGTATACATGTACTGCAGCCTCACGGCGTATTATTTCAACGATTAAAATCAGAGGTAATTATCCACCGTTCCTGCATGCTTGTGTAGCCGTCTCTTTGTTCGGATAGAAAAAAAAATGATATATACCAAAGAATTAGGAAATACAATTCATACCGAAATTTCAACTATCACTTTATCAGTCGTTTCAAAGATAGTTCAGTTATAATGTACTTTTGAAATTGCAATTTTTCCATACCACAATTTTCTCTTTTTATTTACAAAGTCTTTTTGACTAAATCCAGAACGAGAACCAAATCTTACAGTAGCTTCGATCGCCATTTTGAATTTGTGGGGAAATTCGTTTTTGTCAAATGACTCGTTCATTTTCAAGTTTTTACTGAAAATCGTTATAACTAAACTTGTAGGAAATTTAATTATCTACAACTTTGGTTTTGATACCGATTTGCGATCGGTATTTTCCTACTTGAACCGTAAATTCGAAGTGGTAGTGAAAGCTACCGTAGAATCTGGTCGATACCCCGGATATAGAACACAAAAAGCTCCCCTCCCCTCAGCGATTAGAAAAAGAAAATTATGGTGTCTAAAAATAGCAATCCTCGATGTTTTTCGTACACGCCGGTGGAGCTGACGTTCCAAGGATGAGAATAAACCCATCCCATCAAATTCGCCGGACAATTAAAGTATAGGTGCCGATTATAATGGCGTTATACGTAATACCGAGTGAACGACACGTCCTTCGAGTAGGCAAGGTATGAGAATAATTGCGAATCATAAAATGAATCAATTGACGTAAAAAAAAAAAACAAGAAAAAAAAACGAAGAGAAAAAAAGAAATATAATATGAAGCACGAAGAAGCAGAGAATCTTGCGAAACGAATGTCGTTAAACAAAATTAATAACGATAATTCAGACTGGAATGCGGTCCAGGAAAACATAATTAATACCGGATAATACGAGCCCTAAGATTAACAATTTACAACGGCCGTTCGACCTTCGCGTATTATTATCATTATTATTATTATTATTTTAAATCGAAGTTTGCAATTCACCTGTAAGCGTACGAGCCATCCGGAGAACTGTCCTGGTTCTGCTTGAGGATCGCCCAATTTCTACCCCCGTTGGTGTTGTAGTTATACTGAGGGTTGTACCTGTTGTACTGCGCCTGGGCCACCGCCACGAGTCCAAATACCGCTATAATCTGCAACGCGTTAATCGGTGTGATGAGAAATCGGGTATTTACGCGGGTGTGGAAAAAAAATTCCCGTCGAAAAATATAAAAAATAAAAATCCACGGTCACGCGAAACGGTAACGAAAAGAGTAAAAAGAAAAAAAAAAAATGACGTAGGTACAAGATGATACAGGGAGGAGGAAAAAAAAAAAAAAGATGGAAATCGTTCACTCACGAAGATCTTCATGATTGCGAAGGGATCCAACCGCGCTGCAGAGCTCAGTGAATCGGGAATTGCTGGTAATTTGATACTCGGTCGAATCGGTAGGCGAGTCCTGCAGGTACTGATGCAAATACGGATGAGTACGATGCGAATTTATACTAACTTGCTGAGCTCGGTTCTTGGTTAATAAGGGGGTACCGTGGGTAACGCGCCCCCTCCGGGTTCGCGAAGAGGGGGCATCGGGCGCCCAAGAAACAACCTCTGAGAGTACCTGCCTGCACCTCGTCTTTCAGCGAACACAATGGGAGGCACAAAGAAGGCAAGGAACTACGCGTGCACACGACCGTCTAATGTATATATATATATAACATTTATAACATTTATAACACATGTATACGCACACACATACACATATATATATATATATCCTTTGCACGTATCAATCTGGAATTGCGTTCGCCACGAGTATCATATGTATATATATATGTGTGTGTGTGTAATACCGACATGTATGTATATTACGCAGACAATCTCGGCCGGGCAGGTTGCTTAGATTCAAATCCGACACGGATCATCGTCGCAGGGCGTATTCCTTTCACTGCAACGCCGGGCCCTCGTAGTGCAGATGATGGCCTGGATGGACGGATTCCGCACCGATCCGATCCGGTCCGATCCGATGCGCGGGACCGATCGAACTTTAAACATGCAGCCGCTCGTTTATTGCATGCACTTTCGTATACGTATATAGGAGATTCAGATCGCGGTAAATAGAAATGCACGGGTCGCCGGGCACAGGAAATTTGTCGATTTTGTACAATCGATATTAATTATTGAATTATCGGGGCCTTTGTGATTCTAGTTTGCACTTTTGAATAACAGGTTCGCAGATAAAGTAAAGAAAGTGCAGAAAACACAGAAAAATATCGATAAAAAATTGTGTTTTATAAATACATGCTCCAGCATCGCACCTTAACCTTAACATGCGACTATTCTCTTGTTTAAACATACAAGGTGGGAGGGTGAGATCTTCTGTATATTTGTTCGCCCGGATGACCCCGAATAAATTTATTTATTGTTTTTTTGTTTCGCTATCTCTTGGCAAGTTCTCAAAATCGATTAAATTCCAATCTTATTGCAAAGTTTTCATTCGCATTATTATTTGTATTATCGAACGCGTTCCTCGCTTAATTACCGATGATAGAAAATGTCGTTAAAAAAAAAAAAACAAAACAAATAATTGTACGGGTCATTCTCTCATCCTCGTCATAATTATATTCAGTATAACGTTAAACGGTTAAGTCGACGCGTCATTCCGTGTTTGTGAAATTGCAGGTATGAAATCTCTATTGCTCCAACTGCAAATGACGTATTATTCACGCGTTGAAAGGCAGAGGCGCACTGTCGTGTCCCGGCATCGACATCCATCACTTTTGCGGCACTTTACTGTGCGTTCCTCTGAGCGGACGTAAGAATTTTATTCGTAATCTCTGAAATTGTCGACGTATGAATAAACAATTACCAAGGAATGCAAAAAGGAATTAATAATCGTAACGGATAAGGCCGCACGTATCCCAACCATATTACATTACAATAATATATTGGTCGAGAGAAAAAGTGTCTCATTATTTTAAGGCAAATATACCTATATATACGTCGTTAAAACAACACCGTAAAAAGTGATTAATTTTCATGCTTGTGCAGGTTACGCGTGTATCATTACCTGTATAACTGATATAATAGACAAAATCCTCCGCCTCATTACCACATTCCATTGCAATATTTTAAAAACTATAAACTGGCTTCTTAACCGCGTTGCTCGACGTAACTACTCCGGGGGTCGTAAAATTCTCCCATTTTTGGCTTTATTATGCGAGCTGTACACAGTCAGTCCGTTGCAAAACTGGTGCAAAGCGATTACAATCGTCGAAAGCACCGCCCTGGAACAGCTCTTGCATACAACGTAATATCACACCGAAAAGGGTGACGAGATTAATCGCCCTGCGCCGGAATTAAGGGGCAGAGCTATGATCGAGCCGATAAAGTAGGTACCCACGTCACTTATCAGAAACGATTATTCAGCCAAGTAATCGTCCTGCCTCGTTTTGATCTCTGGTTTGTCACGCGGACGACGGACCGTCTCACGATCAGGTGGAAATACCCGACGAGTCGCAAGCTCAAGTGAGAGCAAGAGTGCGAGGCGTAACGCCCACTCGGCAACTTAATGCAACGCCGTATACGCACGCATGTATGCACGCGTGTGTTCGTGTATACGGACACGTGAGTAAAAAGTATTGTACGGTAATCGGTGCATGTTGTCACCGCATTGCGGCGTATCGATGGTAATAAATTACGGGGAGTCCGTTGCCGCCAGATAATTTCTGTAAGACGACTCATCATCCGGCTCAATTAATGATGCTGCCGGCGTTGTAGGGAATCGGTCGAGGCGATACGATCATCCTGCCGTGCGTTACACCTCGTCTATGTATTTATGTAACACCATGCAGCTGTCTGTTAAACGTGAGTGTGCTAATTTCTGCATATCGTAACATTTAACGTCTGAGCGATTTATCCTTTCGTTCCTATTTAAATATGTATTTATATATTATTATGGGATTTAGTTTTTTTTTTTTCAACTTTTGTTTTTCTGGTTTCGTTTTACTACAAATATTATTCTATACGGATCTTATAACTTGCCAGAGTCATTTTTATTTTTTTATTTTCGTTACGCTATAACCGCTGATCAAGAGATTCGGGAGAATCGGATAAATTTATCACAGTTTTTGGTCAGTTTTATGGACAAATAGAGAAAAAAAAAAATAGAATATAATATTACGGTTTGGGGCACCTTTACATATCGTTCTGACTGTGCGTGGGATTAAGTGCCCAATCCATTCAACTAGTTGATTTCAATTACTGTTTAACCTCAATTTGTTTCCGTGATGGTTAAGAATTTTTTGTTTTCTGTAATTCCTTCATCAATCACCTAGAAATATGATAGTCTTTGATGTGTTGTGTGCAGCGTTATAATTGCACGGATTGCTCGTATATGTGATGAGATTTATCTTACTTAGTCAATTTGATTAGAGACGCTTTTTCTTTCATGTTCAGTATGTATATATATATTCAGACAATATGTTCCATACTTAAATTCGCGCGAAATCTCTTGACGGACCCAATCATGAAACTTGACAAGCGAGGAAGCAAATAATAATTCATTCTCACGGATCAGCGACGATTTTGCGTAGGCAAAAAGTGAGCCATGATCTTGATTATGATATAAATTGATCCATGAATTCTTTTGTTTTGAAGATGATCGGAAATGAAGGCCTCGAATTTCGCATCTATTTAATACTCGCCTTTTCGGTTTTTTTTCTCTAGCCATAGAGTTCAATTTCTTTCGTGTTGCATAACGGTAAAAGTTTATGAAAAGTTGATGCTGGCTAGAAATAACTTTTCATCTGTTAATTTTTAACAACTAGAATTATACACTCATCCTCCGTTTTTAACACATATTATATATTTGATACGTTTTGTCTTTCGGGGATGAAAATTTTGACAAATTTGTCTGTTTCTCAATGCATGTAACAATAAATGCGAAGCTGCGCTTTCGAAATCACGTTCAAATGTATAATACGCAGTATTTTCATACGTATACAGGAAGTTTTGACGTTAACAAAATGTATTTCTGAACGCTACAGCATGATCGCAAATTACAATTCAGTCAGTCTCGTTGATCCTGAGAAATTTTCAAATAATAATTATATGCGGGTGAGACGCGATTGCAACTGTATAACAGGTTTAATAATAAATTAGTGCCCACTTGTGCCGTGTTGCGTTTGGGATTGGCCAATGAACCAAATTCCGCACAAATGGTGTGAATATTAGCGCGATCCCAGCAAAGGCGGTGTTTTATGCAAATGAAATAAAACTTTAGGTGGGACGAAAGCGTTGCGTGGTTCCCTTTCGCCTTTTTCATTGGGTTGCGATAGTCAAAATAAATTGTTCCATTATACAGTGGAGCCGATAGGCAATCGCGTAAAGGTTTCGTTACCGGTATAAATGAGCCGCGGGTCTCGACCCAATTCCAAGGATCTCGAATTCCCCTCCCCCGCCAGAACCTTACACGTTTATTCTTGTGTTATGTTACACGTAAAAAAAATACTCAAAGTAATGCCATGAGAGCGCTGATCGTTCTTCAAAGGAACAAAAGATACCTTGACATTAAAAACTGGATAAAATATTCTTTCCTCATGGCTTTCGGCTCATTGTCAGCCTAAACCACAAACGAATCCATCCTTCTTTCGGTGTAATACAGTGACCTTTCCTTTATTGTTGCGGTTACGTATAGTACGAATTGAAACGTTCTTCTTCGGACATTCCTCGTCGCTTAAGCATCCGGTGTGATACGGTACGTTACGGATTGTGAGAATTACACGAACAAGGTAACGACCAACGATTACATATTTTGTTACACCTCTTTTTGTAAACTATAAATTTTTCGACGAAAAAACGAGGCGTCTGTCAAACTCCACCGATAAAATGTAGGTATGTAAGAAGAATTCAGTCGTGTCGTAATCACTGTCCGGTAAAAGTCCCATCTTCTATCATCATACTAACCGTAAAAATCACTTAAATTTATGTCTGTGGTGAATAATGAATATGTCTTTGATTCTCGTACAGCGTTACATAAGTTTTTGAAAATATTTAAACGCATCCATGGAACCGTTTCTTCACAGTAATTTTCTGAAATAAGAAAACAATCAACTGTGCTTCCAAGTGATACCAGTGAAGAGAGTTCTCTTCGCGATTGTGCAAACGTGATGGCTTATTTTCCGAATAGGTAGAGACTCGAAATTTGAATTCAGACTGCACATATTGACCTGCAAATTCGAAAGTTAACAATAACGAGTGATATGTCGGTTAAAAATAATGACCCGTTGATTTCTTTCGAGTGTCGTATCATTAATCGAAGTGATGGAATTGAAAACAACGTTCCAACATTCGTATAACGACGGCACAGAACTCGTCTGTTACTCGTCAAAAAAAAAAAAAAAAACAACCAAACTTATTTATTCCTCTACTGAAAATAATCACGTGTTAAATTATAAAACGTTGTGACTGAAATTCAGATGTAATTTATTACATTATTCATCTTGTGAATTCGATGTAATATAGTATAAAAAAATCACGTAGTAAATTACAAAAGCACGAATCGTCAGATATCCTAGGACAAAAATCAAACAGTGAATTATAAATAATCGTTGTATGATTTTCGATCTAGTACATCTAATGATTTGTACTGTTGTAATTTATTATGTGATTTTTTACATATCTGATCGAATTCATGAGATAAATCATGTAATAAATTACACGTGAATTTCAGTCACAACGTTTTATAATTATACACGCACGATCATTTTCAGTAGATTCACCCTCAACTACTTTTCGTAGTCCTTGAATTTTCAGGATTACGTTACTTTTCAGTATAATGAGCGTACGATTTCGTACTTTGTAGAACCGATTCCGGAATCGCTGGACCAAGGCTGCTACCGTAGGTATAACGTAACAAAGTCACCTCCGGGCATCGGAGATGGAAAGGTCATCTGAACGCAAGTGGGCACGCATCGCCGCAGAAACCTCTGCCTAACGGCGGCGTAATCGTTTCTCTACGGTACGTGACGGTGATTTTATCAGAGTTAAAACAAGCAGAAGGATTAATCGGACAATGGAGATGCTCCGAGCGCCATCCGGAAGACAACGCCTAATGTCAAGGTGAGGTCAATTTGTGACGTCAGCGAGGTCCCTGCGAAAAAACGGCGATTCGTCACGACGGATACACGACTTATACAGGGTGGCTCATTTTCATCAATTCAGTCGAATATCTCGAACTGCCAAAACTGTGACTGAAAAACGTGTCAGTCAAAAGTTGTGAAAAAAAATTAATTAATTAACAAAATTCTAAAATCTAGACAATTCAAGATGAAACTTAAAAAAAAAGAACCTAGTACGATACAGAACTTTCCGTAGTAGACCTTAGGTGGTGGGAGTGTGAGTATCTTTTGATGCGGAATTTGATGCCTTTTCAGATGCCGATGAATTAGAAATACACTGTTCTGTGTAAAAAAAGAAACAAGGTTAAAACTCAAAGCTAGTGATACTCCGTGTCTACATACGGAAAATGTGACACTCTCATCTTCTTTCCCCCTTTGAACCTTGCAATTTTTTCCCGAAAGATTTTTCCTTCACACTTTTGGATTTTGTGATACTTGACTGGATTGATTAAAATTAGACACCCTGTATATAGAGGTTAGGCTTTGGTACTCCCCAATTCTGCAACTAGTATCTCAACCCTAGTACGTCACACCGTAGTAGAATCGCCTAACGGCCAATGGGTGAAATTGGGTGAAATTGATCCGAAACATGATATTTTGGTGAAAAAATGAGGTCTCTGTTTCGCATGAAGAATAGCGCCACGAGGCCCATTTCCACGACTAAGAGACTCTGTGAGAAGTTGAAAAAATGTTTGGGGTGAAATTCACACCACGTGACCTGATAGGCTTAATTTAAGATTCTTCGATTTCACAGTGTAATATATGTTTTGCTTAACGTTTCAACGGCTACTGTGATTTCCATTTGTCATTGTACGATTAAGAGCTTTTAGGAGATTGAATTAATTATAATCAGGTACTCGACTCCAAGGAATTACTCGGTGACTCACT
Source organism: Neodiprion fabricii (assembly GCF_021155785.1). Classification (NCBI taxonomy): domain Eukaryota; kingdom Metazoa; phylum Arthropoda; class Insecta; order Hymenoptera; family Diprionidae; genus Neodiprion; species Neodiprion fabricii. The sequence continues at coordinate 35,732,689 of NC_060239.1, read as the reverse complement.
GCCAGCTAACGATGAGAGACTGTAAGTAATAATTAGCAGCGCAGGTATAATTATGTAAGCCAAAATCGATGTTTGAATATTCCAAACTCCATTTCGTTTCAAGTTTCACCACAATTTTCGACACTCAGTGTTTCAATTTCAACGGACTTGCAGTCACCTAGACTCGAAACATTTAGAAAATTGTGGGATCCGTACCTGATCCAAGTAGGAATATTAGGGGACTTCTGACCCAATCTACCTTATCGACAGAGTACTCGGTCGGTCAGGCAAATTTACCCAGAACCCACTCTTATATCTACTGATTCATTTTAATGACATTTTGTAACGTACTGGATCAAAATACAGCAAGTAAATATGTGTACTAAAATAAAATATAAAGTTTTGCAACATCCGCTTTACATGACCGTGAAATCTGAAATCACCTATTCTGGATAATAAATTGTTTTTTTTTTTATTTTTCGTAATACACATTATATCTCACGGTGGAAATGCGTCAACTCCGTTTACACATTTCGACCACACCACTCTTCGGCAATCGAAATATAGTTTGACAATAATTGATGATTTCAATCGCCGCTCTTACCAGTCCGTTAGCGTACGTCGACTAATAAACGTTGTTGAAGTACCATTGCGGTTGATCTTTACGTTCTTGTCATCCAAGAGCTTCGAGGACGAACGGTATGTTTGAAATTCATGATTTCCAATTGGCTATTATAATTTCAGTTATTATTTTTAAAAAAACAGAAATGCTGGGCCGACACGTTCACCGATTTGGGGGATACTGACAACGATCAACAGACAGGCAGTGGACGTTAGCCACTGATCTCGGGAAGTTTGAACTCTGAAAATTGGGCCCTTTCATATACACAACGCTGAAGTAGCCGAATTGGCGGTGCTGCCAGAAGAATTGGTGTATGTTTTTGGCAAACCAAATACACAGCGGTAACGGCCTCCATTTACATGTCTGTATATTATATAGACTTGTGTGATTGTGTTACTCTCGTTGATGTTCGAATGAATTAGAGATGTTTCGGCATCTTGATAAAATGATTGATGTTACAATGTGTAGTAATGTAGGCCTGTAAATGTTTAAACATCTGTATTATGCGGCGATGGAGAGTGTCATTCAAGAAATATAAATTAGCGAGACAACGAGATGAGTAAAAATAAAATATACAGGTGTACTTGTATTAACAAGGGACAAAGCTTAGCTTTAAATAACTCTTATATATTCTTACAATTTATTAAATACAAGTACATGTATCTATAGTTAGGATTATGTCTATACCACAATGAGATATCTAACACTGTTTACGGATATGTTGTATGTTTATGAAAAATATTGTTTGCTCAAATTCCGTATGAAGATATTTTGACAGAACAATTCAATGGAGGACATTTAATTATAAGACATATGTAGTATGACGTTTGGGGACTAACAAGCTATTGTTAGTTAGTTGATATATGACATGTTACATTAGGTTTGATAAATGTTACTTTAAGATTACGTAACTGTGTCTGATATAGTGTCAGATGCGCCAGCAATTAATCGAATTTATTATTGTAATATTATTCTGCAATTGTGCATGTATTGGTCATATTTTTTCCAGACGCATTAATTTGAATTAAAAGTCAGATTCATGCAGCTCACATAGATACTGTCCACACTCACTAAAATTACACCCTCGAAAAAGAAGAAAGGGAATTTCATTGCTCTTGCACAGACTCAACAGAATTTAAATAACTTTGACATAGTGAAATTTCAGAATAATTTGAGTATTGTGTGAAGGAAGAACGAGTTCAAATTTTCTTCGCAACAATGTTACCTATGATTCTTCCGCGATGTTCAGCTTATTCGAATGTCGATCGGAACTGCAGTTTGTCGGTCATGATTCTTCCGCGATGTTCAGCTTATTCGAATGTTGAAAGCACAGTTTGTTGGCCAAGATTCTTCTGTGATGTACAACTTATTCGATTGTTGATCAGAACTGCAGTTTATCGACCATGATTCTTCCGTGATGTTCAGCCAGATTTTAACGTTAGAATTACATTCGTGTCACTAATCACAAGTTGCATAGATATTATTCAATTTTAAAATCTATATTGACATCAAGGAGTTAAAGAGAAGCAAGTTCAAGCAGTAACTGATGTAATATTCTGTACAAAACATGCAATAAGCAAAAATTGATTATAAAATATTTGCATTCAAGAATTTTCCAATAAAATAGCTGCATGCCGTTCAAAGTTAAACATTGAGAAACAAAGTGGATATCGTTATTTCCGTACTTTTTTTTAACCAATGTTGTTAGTGACTTGTTGGAACTAAATCGTTTAGCGTGAAAAATGTATTCCGCGAGCATCGGATCGAACAACACCCGTTCTGTCGCATCCGTTACGTCAAGTCTGTCCCGAGACGTCATTTAACTTATTCACATTTCAATCAAAAAGCAACGAACGCTGATAAAAACAATTTACAGAGTTCATTGTAATTTTCGCTCTGATTGTTTCGTCGTTTATCCAGATTATACATATTTCATGCGCAGCGCTTGATTCGCTAATTTCTTGTAGCGTTGCATCAATATCTAGTTCTCGTACGTCATGCGCAACGTAATCATAAAATCCGGGTCCAATTTTTCCATTGAGCAACAAAGCTTCTATCAGCTCGCGGGTACATGGAATTTGCATATCAGCGTGGTAGTAAATATAAATCTCTGAGTAACCGAAGACTACGTTTATTGAATTAAACTTTGCAGTCGCGTCTTTGAACCATATTATATCTCTTTTGTTCGTAGGTTCCTGCATTTTGAGGTTCCTTGTTATTTCTATTTTTAAATTATTTGGTTCCTTGAAGAACGATTTTTCGGTCTTCCGATCGCTGCTATTACTCAATCTTCTGTGTATAATCTGTAACTGTGTGAGTGAAAAACGATGGTCAAATCAATGAACATATATCATACGTATAAAGGTATATATATATTCTTATTAAGAATTATAGGTATACGTGCAGAATGTAATGGGTAAAAAATATGTGAGAATTACTATGAAGATATGAAGCTCTTATTGTTTAATCATGTGCTCAACAAATCTGACAAGACTTGAGAATGCTTTTTACATTCGAGCGTATGCCTTACTGTTAGTTGTGATTGGCTGGCGTTGTTGGTTCATCTTACTTCAGTAATAGATCACGTGTTGAACGTTGAATTGATGTAAAAATTAATAAAAAAGTGAATTTGGACGTCCTGGAAGTCACCGCATCTTATTGTGTAACTCCCTCCAAGAATTGCAATTTCGAATTCAACCGAATCTTATTTGCGTCAATGTGGGAAAAGTGTTCGATCCTGAATGTGTATCGTAAAACGCAGTATCTGTAATGAACTAGATATTCGTATATCAACCTTACCTGATAGATCACGATCGTCGGTTTACAATCGACGTGTTGATTTGAACTACACGTCGTACTGAATGGTAAATAAATTATCGTCTGAGAAAACGATTTCCAAAAACTGGGTGGCTGCCTCGAGCGGAAGCTCGCCGATGGTGATGGACACTGAGCTGCGAGTGCTACTCCATCCCTTATTTATACGAGATTCTCAGAGGGTGGAAGAGTTATGTTTCAGCGTTGTTAAAACCCGTTCTACGTAATATACGTATCTCGTGGAAATGACTGTCTCATATTTTGACGCACTTGCAAATTTCTAGAAATACCGTCTGATACGGTATTAAATTCGTACTTGCATAATCCAGGCTCGCCCAGACCGAGGCTGCGGCTACCAAAGGGAATTATCGCTCGTAATGCTGGAACTCGATGGTTTGAATGTATTTAATTGGCCCTTTCTAGCAATAATAGTTCCTTGGCATCCAATGGGTGTCGAATTTGAAGGCTACTGGCACTGAGAATCATGACGGAAAATAATTTAATTCGCATTCAGGAAAAATGAAAAAAAAAACAATTGCTTGCGACGAGTCCGATCAATTTTTTACGATAGGAATGGTTGAAGAAATGGAGCCCAAATATTTTGTAATCTGGCTGGCGTTTTGAATCAGATGAATCGATTTAGGTCTTAAGTCGCACGCAGAAGCTTTTCGTATCAAGAATTCACGGACCGACTGCAGGTAATTTTTGGGCACCTTGAATATTACGATGATATTTCTTGGTACGAAGAATAGAAAAATCTGATGTTCTTATAGTAAATAATATTATTGAAATACTATCTTTTTATATTCTTCGTACTGAGAAATATCGCCAAGATGTACAAATTGTCTACGAATCACCGGTCAGTAAGGAAATTCTTCTTGCGAAAAGTTTCTCTGTGTATTATTGAACCCTTGATAACCAGTTTATTGGAAAACGGATGCTAGAAATCGATTCAAAGACGGAGAGTGATTGAACCCATGAAACCAGAAAACAGTAAAGCAATCCCGCTAAATCTTTGGGCTTAATATGACGATTAGTTAGAATGCTGAAAAAATGTAGGTACACGCTATGCCGACGTAAATGAGCGCCGCGCGATCCTACTGATAAAATGAAATTACGTAATTTTCAACGGGAGAAGCTCGGATATCCGTTGCTTTATCTGTTTCTTGGTGAGTGCGAATGAAAGGGATATATTACTTTCAATGAAATACCATAGATTAATGGAACATGGGTAGAATATCAATGAGATATTGCTGATTCGACCATTGCATAACAAGCGATTATGAGTGAACGTTGGAACTAATGGCTTTTACGAAAGCTTATCGACAATTGTACTCGATCCGAAGGAAAGCTCTATTATATATTCGAAGAATAGAAACAAGGGCGTCCACTGATGAGGATCGATAACAGAGTTCAGAAGGATTTTAAGAACTATGACGCGGTTGAGAGGGTAAGCGTGAGTTTATGGTGGTCCAATGAGTCATTAAACGGTCATACGAATCGGATCTGAGACTTAAAATTTTTTGGCCGAAAAAAAGGTAAGGCTAACCCCTTTGTATTTTTGGCGAAAATTTTCGCGATTTTGAAAGAAGCTGGAATAAATTCTTTGATGCACTGTTCCGACGTAATTTTGCGAGAGAAAACGATTGGGCACAGTCCCAATACGCTGCGAGCAACGTATGAGGAAGTGGAGCCGAAAAACGAGAACCAGAGTTTTCGACATTTTTCGGCTGGTGCTTTTTCCTTCGTAATTTCTCTCCTGTTGATCTCACGCTCTTTTCGCTGCGTTTTCTAAGTTCCAGGTGGTCCAATTAGTAATAAGAGGGTCGTACAAATCGAATCTGAGACCTAAAATTTTTTGGCCGAAAAAAAGGTAAGGCTAACCCCTTTGTATTTTTGGCGAAAATTCTTGCGATTTTGAAAAAAGCTGGAATAAATTCTTTGACGCACTGTTCCGACGTAATTTTGCGAGAGAAAACGATTGGGCACAGTCCCAATACGCTGCGAGCAACGTATGAGGAGGTGGAGCCGAAAAACGAGAACCAGAGTTTTCGACATTTTTCGGCTGGTGCTTTTTCCTTCGTAATTTCTCTCCTGTTGATCTCACGCTCTTTCCGCTGCGTTTTCTAAGTTCCTGGTGGTCCAATTAGTAATAAAAGGGTCGTACAAATCGAATCTGAGACCTAAAATTTTTTGGCCGAAAAAAAGGTAAGGCTAACCCCTTTGTATTTTTGGCGAAAATTCTTGCGATTTTGAAAAAAGCTGGAATAAATTCTTTGATGCACTGTTCCGACGTAATTTTGCGAGAGAAAACGATTGGGCACAGTCCCAATACGCTGCGAGCAACGTATGAGGAAGTGGAGCCGAAAAACGAGAACCAGAGTTTTCGACATTTTTCGGCTGGTGCTTTTTCCTTCGTAATTTCTCTCCTGTTGATCTCACGCTCTTTTCGCTGCGTTTTCTAAGTTCCAGGTGGTCCAATTAATAATAAAAGGGTCGTACAAATCGAATCTGAGACCTAAAATTTTTTGGCCGAAAAAAAGGTAAGGCTAACCCCTTTGTATTTTTGGCGAAAATTCTTGCGATTTTGAAAAAAGCTGGAATAAATTCTTTGACGCACTGTTCCGACGTAATTTTGCGAGAGAAAACGATTGGGCACAGTCCCAATACGCTGCGAGCAACGTATGAGGAAGTGGAGCCGAAAAACGAGAACCAGAGTTTTCGACATTTTTCGGCTGGTGCTTTTTCCTTCGTAATTTCTCTCCTGTTGATCTCACGCTCTTTTCGCTGCGTTTTCTAAGTTCCAGGTGGTCCAATTAATAATAAAAGGGTCGTACAAATCGAATCTGAGACCTAAAATTTTTTGGCCGAAAAAAAGGTAAGGCTAACCCCTTTGTATTTTTGGCGAAAATTCTTGCGATTTTGAAAAAAGCTGGAATAAATTCTTTGACGCACTGTTCCGACGTAATTTTGCGAGAGAAAACGATTGGGCACAGTCCCAATACGCTGCGAGCAACGTATGAGGAAGTGGAGCCGAAAAACGAGAACCAGAGTTTTCGACATTTTTCGGCTGGTGCTTTTTCCTTCGTAATTTCTCTCCTGTTGATCTCACGCTCTTTTCGCTGCGTTTTCTAAGTTCCAGGTGGTCCAATTAATAATAAAAGGGTCGTACAAATCGAATCTGAGACCTAAAATTTTTTGGCCGAAAAAAAGGTAAGGCTAACCCCTTTGTATTTTTGGCGAAAATTCTTGCGATTTTGAAAAAAGCTGGAATAAATTCTTTGACGCACTGTTCCGACGTAATTTTGCGAGAGAAAACGATTGGGCACAGTCCCAATACGCTGCGAGCAACGTATGAGGAGGTGGAGCCGAAAAACGAGAACCAGAGTTTTCGACATTTTTCGGCTGGTGCTTTTTCCTTCGTAATTTCTCTCCTGTTGATCTCACGCTCTTTCCGCTGCGTTTTCTAAGTTCCTGGTGGTCCAATTAGTAATAAAAGGGTCGTACAAATCGAATCTGAGACCTAAAATTTTTTGGCCGAAAAAAAGGTAAGGCTAACCCCTTTGTATTTTTGGCGAAAATTCTTGCGATTTTGAAAAAAGCTGGAATAAATTCTTTGATGCACTGTTTCGACGTAATTTTGCGAGAGAAAACGATTGGGCCCAGTCCCAATACGCTGCGAGCAACGTATGAAGAGGTGGAGCCGAAAAACGAGAACCAGAGTTTTCGACATTTTTCGGCTGGTGCTTTCTTCTTCGTAATTTCTCTCCTGTTGATCTCACGCTCTTTTCGCTGCGTTTTCTGAGTTCCTAGTGATTCAATTGGTAATAAAAGGGTCGTACAAATCGAATCTGAGACCTAAGATTTTTTGGCCGAAAAAAAGGTAAGGCTAACCCCTTTGTATTCTTGGCGAAAATTTTCGCGATTTTGAAAAAAGCTGGGATAAATTCTTTGATGCACTGTTTCGACGTAATTTTGCGAGAGAAAACGATTGGGCCCAGTCCCAATACGCTGCGAGCAACGTATGAAGAGGTGGAGCCGAAAAACGAGAACCAGAGTTTTCGACATTTTTCGGCTGGTGCTTTCTTCTTCGTAATTTCTCTCCTGTTGATCTCACGCTCTTTTCGCTGCGTTTTCTGAGTTCCTAGTGATTCAATTGGTAATAAAAGGGTCGTACAAATCGAATCTGAGACCTAAGATTTTTTGGCCGAAAAAAAGGTAAGGCTAACCCCTTTGTATTCTTGGCGAAAATTTTCGCGATTTTGAAAAAAGCTGGGATAAATTCTTTGATGCACTATTCCGACGTAATTTTGCGAGAGAAATCGATTGTGCGCAGTACGAATACGCTGCGCGCAACCGATTAAGAGTTATAGCCATAACACGAGCAACTTCTAAATCTTTTCAGCCCTTGGTTCTCCGTTATTTTACGTATTTATGTTGCATTTCTCAGGGTCCGATCAGTCTCAAAAAATTGCAAATACAGCTGGGCTTACCCTGTGAACAATGAACGAAAACTTGCATGCGGAAAAAATTAAATTTGCGACTGGGTCTCGAAAAGGTGGAAAATAAAAATGACAAGTTCGTAGCTCAGAGTTTCAGTTTATTCGATATGCCTAAATACTAGTACAAGTGTTCAGGTGTCAGTGTGTCGTAATATAGCAAGTTGACAAGTATACTTAAAGTAAAATATGATTAAAAAGTAGATGAGAAATCTAAGTATTTTCACATGGAAGTTGGTACGCAGCTTACATTGTCTCAAGCAGAATATGAAAAATACCATATTAGTTACTCATTATCATAGTTTCAACATACAGCTCAAGTTCAGACCTCCGTACTGGTACAACTCACTTCTGCAGGATACAATGTATGACGTATGATGTCGTTTTATCTATGTTTTCTGTAACTGATATTGAAATAAAGCAAACATCAAATTCTTCTATATTACCTTTGTATTCATTCAGCTGTTGATCGTTTGTTGTTCGAAGTCTTTTTTTCGCACTTCTGTGCGTTGAATCAGTCAAGAAACGGTCATACAACTCGATTCTGAGATAACAAATATTTTGCGGAAAAAAAGTATTCGGATTTTCGGTGCAATTTTCTACACTTACGAAAAATGCTGAAATAATGTCTTCGATGTACTCTATCGACGTAATTTTAGACGAGAGGAATCGATTGCACGCAGTCTGAACACGCTCTGAGCAACGGACCAAAAATTACATTCGAAAAATGAAAGGTTTCCTTTGTCACTCCTCTGCCGTTAGTCCTACGCTGTTTTTGATGTGTTTTTGTGATTTTTGAGGGTCCAATTAGTGGAAAAATAGTTCTACGAAACGATTCTGAGACAAAAAGTTTCCGAGCTCTGAATATCACAAAAAAGCAAGGCTAATCCTTCCCGTATTCTCCGAAAGATTTCAGTCGATTTCGAAAAACACTTGAACCAATTCGTTCGGTCGCTAAAGCAACGTAAACTTTCGAAAGAAAACGTACACGCTCATTCTAAATTGGCTGCGATCAGAGGATCAAAAGTTACGGACAAACGACCGAATATTTCGACATACCTGTCCTGTATATTTTCTGAGCTGTTGACGCCACGATGCTCGGAATGTGTTTTCTCTCGATTCCCGAGCGCCCAGTTCGTCGGCAGTAACTTCTCTACATTTTATTTCGCCCTAAATATTTCCAGCTCGGCAAAAACCTCAAAAATGTGACGAACGTTGCAAAACGCGAGGATTGATTGTTTCAAACACAACATTGACCTACAATTTCGCCAGAGGAATCGATTGCAATTACAGTTTTAAATGGCCGCCATTAATAGCTAGACGGGATAGGTACCAGCCTATGAAAGTAGACATATAATTTTTTCATAATTATTCTAGTAGTTTTTGTGTTTCTGGGGCTCATTAAGTGGCAAATAAACTTGTTCAGAACACTTGTTTATTCATCCCAAAAAAAAAGGAATATGTATATGTACATATGTATATATATATATATGTATATGTATATACGGTTTACTACATTGTAACTGACGACTCTAAATCATCCCACGGTTTAGCGGCGTCCAGGCTGGTTCTAGCCCTGCTGGTATCCAGGACGGTTATAGAAGTTGGGTTGCCTGCCGAAGGGGTTCGGGCTGGGGTAGACGGTGGACGAAGGGTAGAAAGGTCTGGCTGTGGTCGACGGCTGGTAGATGGTCTGCGGGGGCCTGTATTCTGGTGCTTCCTTGCGTTCGTTAGCCCTGTTGAACTCAATGGAGCGGAGGATAGCCTCGGGTATTGGTGGGGCGACCGGAAGATGGGCTCCCTCGGGAACGAAGCCGTTGGGACCGGCGATGTACCTGACGGCGATTACCTGGCCGTCGGGAGCCGTGTACTGGAATCCACCCTCTTCCTGGATGACGAGTTCACCGTTGGGCCCCGAGCCGACAGGACCGCCTTTCGCAGCAGCGGAAATTCCGTTTTCAGTTTCGTATGTAAAATCGTAGGTTCCATCAGGGTTCACTTCCTGATCCTGGCGCAAGATCTTGGCGTAGTTCTGATTGAGGGGTTCCTTGTACTGGGCGGAGGCGACCACCGCCAGGCTGAGAGATACGATCTGAAAATGTGTACGAAAGCAGAGACGGTGATTAGGGTATTCGGATTTTGGGTCAGGGCGAAGAGGCCCCGGCTCCGTCGGGAGGAGAACACAGTGAGGATGATAACGATGACGGTGAGGATGGCGTGAGAGAGGTAACAATAATTCATTGTTGGAACGACAACGCGGCAAATTCGCGACGATAATCAAGGCGCGGATTCCTCGTGCCGTTTTATACGAAGTTTGACGCGTCAAGTTGTCGCATTTTACGAGGACAATGGAAGCCGCGCTCACTGAACGATCACAATTGAGAATTATTATCCTTGCTGCAAGTTGATCCATTACGAGATTATAACGATTTCACTGTGATCCATGACGTCGTGAGTTTCGTGAGAATTCAATGCAATGCGTACGGCAGATCGTGGGTCGCGATATCTTACCAAAAACTTCATGTTGATCCAAGTCGAGATTGGTTCACAATGTACCTACTGCAGCTCATCTGCCGCTATTTATACAAAAACTTTCTACACGTGATTACGTCTATGATGTGTAAAATGACCGAGGATATAGTAAAGAGGCTGCAGTGGTAATGAACATCTGAATGGGTGCCTGTGTATCATGAAATCGTTTTCGTGCACGACATCGTTCCCCGATGACATTAAAGAAGTTCGCAGATTGCGTGAAACCAACCCGCGAGCCAATACCGGTTTCTTGCGATTAAGTATTCCTAGCGTCGTTTTTTTTCGGCTCCGCTGCCTCTTTTTTTTTTGTTTTGTTTGTTTCACGTTGTTTTTTTTTCTTCTCTTCCTTTGCTCCTCTCTTATTTTATGGTCCCGGGTGTGTCTCGGCCCGGGAGTTAACAAATCAAGAGACCTCGAGATCCTCTCACAAATCGGCTGTGTCTTTCCTTTTCGGTGTCACGAGGACCGGCCTTTGAGGACATCGAGAATCCCCGCCGTAATACGCACGATGGGCGGTATTACGCTGACCATGCCTTCGCCACGTTCGCCGGCATGGGTTATACAATCGATCGAATTAGTCGGCGAGAAAGGTCAAAGACGACAAATAATTTCGGCAGCAGAAGATCCTCAGCTCCGTAATAGCCGGTGGATCGACCGGCCCAAATCGTCAGATGCAGAGCGTCGGAGTAGGGGAGTTTCACTTTTACCGTATAAATATGCGGATCGTTCGTTGATCAGTCAATCACAGTTCGATCTTCCTCCTGTGCATCTACCAAGAACAGCAATCCAAAATGAAATTCTTCGTAAGTTTACTCTATCGTTACGAATATTTCTAATTGTGAGACGAGAATTCATCTCTGAATCCGATCTTCAAAGACCTCATTCGGTCTTGCCAAATTACCCTCCAAGTCGATCGCACTCTATTTCGCTACACGTCTTATTGCGATTCGTAATCTTGCAGTAAATCGGTCAACCGCACACTATCGCCAATCTATCGTAACTAATCGACACCCTTTTACCAATTATCAACAGATCTGTGCTCTCGCCCTCGTGGCTTCCGCATACGCAGCGCCTCAGGCTTACACCAACCAGGCCCAGTACGTCTCCAAGGAAGGATCGGCGAGGATCGTGAGCCTGGACTCCGAGCAGAACCCGGACGGTTCCTACAGCTATAAATACGAAACCGAAAACGGAATCGCGGCCGCTGAGACCAGCGTCCCCAAGCCCGCAGGACCCAACGGTGAGCCCGCACCAAGCGTACAGGGTGTATACCGGTACACGGCTCCGGATGGAACACCGGTAGAGATCGAATACGTCGCCGACGAAAACGGATTCAACGCACGAGGTAAAGCCATCCCTGTCGCCCCGGAAATCCCAGAAGCAATCCTCAAGAGTTTGGCCTGGAACGAGGCTCACCCCGCAGAGGAAGAAACCTACAAACCAATCCCGGTTTACGGACGTCAGTGAGCAGCTTCGAGCATCGCTGCAGTCTCCGTCCGGTTGATACGTGACTATCATCGACGCGCACACGGACGACGAGCATCACGACTGAAAATTATAACAACGCTGCAACCACGATCGTATATAGGAAAACAAAAAAAAAGAAAGAAAAAAACAATCAAAAATTATTATTCAATACGTGAATGAATACAATCAAAAGAAAAGCTGAGACCACGCTGGAGAACTTTTGTACGGTACGGATTAAATCCACGCCAAGTGCACGCAACGTGCCGGTGCGGAACGGATGGCTGTTCGTGCAAATGACATTTCAATCCGTAATACAACCACTCTGTTTATTCTTCTTATTCCTCTGATTGTATTTAGATATCTCAAGGTTAGACGATAAAAATGTAAAAAAAAAAAACAGAAATAAAAATTGTGTACAACATAAGGTAAAACTTTTTATTGTAGTATTCGAAATACCCTGTTTCCTATCAATTTGGTACATCCACCTCTCTTCGATAGGTGCCAGGATTGTCTTCATATGAGACAAAATTGAATGAAAGCATTTTTCATCCGTTGCAACTCGTAATGGGATTTGTATTTTTATAACAGGATATGCCGGTAGTGCCCGCAGCGTGTCGTGTTCCATACGATTACGAGTGGGTTAAAAGGTGGATGATAAATGGATGCTGCGGTGAATAAACGTGAATTAGACACGTTAAATGGCCAGTTTGCAAAATTTGTTTCCCAATTCATTGCGGTGGATTGCAGAAAGATCCACCTTCAGGATATACAAACACATTTTAATTTACTCGTGTACATACATATGCACGAGTCAAGTATATAATTTTTATTGCGCAGTCTGACGACGAATAATTAGCTTAGCAGGTTGGCCGTTGGGTAGAAATGTTAATTTATCAGTTAAACACGAAATCTCTCGGCGGATGAACCGACCACTGTTTAAAAGCCAAGAAGGTCGCGGATATGTAAGATGTTCTAAAACGGTTCCCTGCTGTCAGAGGCGGGCTGAATATTTATGAGGAAAAGACAGCCAAGGAGGTTTGGTACTCCGTTAGTTACGATTCGAGAAAATACTAGATAAGCGATAGTTGTTTCAAGAATTCCATCGCTGGCCATCCTCGTTCTTTTTTTGCTGGTGTGGGAAGATTTATAAAGCTGCTAATTTGGACATCGCCGCGTGAAGATCTCGTTGATACTTAGACACGGATATAGGGTGTTTAATTTTTGAGTGCCTTCACCGGCTGAAAATCACGGCGATTTTATCGCCGGTTTGGAAGAATTTATTACACCTATAATTTCGTACAAGCGGAATTTATTTCACTTTCATTTTTATTCCCGGGGAACGCTGTTTCTGATATGTTATACACCGAAGAAAAAATTCAGCACAGATGTTTTACCGAATTTGTCAAGTTTAAGAAAACAAAATGGGATTTTCGAAAAATAAAAATAGGGAGGAAAAGAACTTTCGAAGGTGTTACAGGCGTGAAATAGCAGCCGCTATTCGTAACCGAAAGTGCGGCGTGACTCGTACCTACAATAGAGCGTCGCCAAAAATATGGTAATTTCGACATTTTGCAAACATCCGTTGAAAAATTTATGCCAAGACAACCCACGCGCGGCGTGTCGAACGAAATTTATCGAACTAATTGACAAATTCAATATTTCAGCTTTTTAAAATCTTAACACAGGTTTTGCTAAGTAGTCTGACATTTCCTTAAATTAGACAAAAAGAATAAGTCAACAAGTTGGATGATGTCCACACATGGAAAAGATTTTTTGAATCAAACTAAATATGTATGCTGTTAACAAAAATCATTTACCTTGTCAAGAGTTTCTCAGGTTTATCAAGTAAATGGTGTTCAACTTGACAGCGCAAATCGTTGAACTGATGATAGTCGTTTTTTTCTCTCTGTTTTGGCTTCTAATGATATTTTCTTATGTGACTCGTTTTCTAATTATATTTGACTGCCGTATTTGACTTTGTCAAATAAATATCACTTGCCGAAATCTCTGTCTCTCTCTCTCTCTCTCTCTCTCTCTCTCTCTCCGTCTCTCTGTCTGTCTCTCTGGCTGTATACATAAATTGATCAAGTGTTTGACTATGGGTCTTATATTTTGTCATCATATCGATTTTCAACCAATTTCAAACGAGTCCAACTCCTCGTCAATGACCAAACTTTTTTGGTATCGAATATACAAATAAAAATACGAAAAACTAGTCATATTTTGTGATGTTTCAGCTGGAGCGACCCAACATCGAGCGTTCATTATAATTCGTAAAAGTTTGCTGGCACTTTAATTGTGTTCGACTGTACGAACTTATTTGTTAAATATATAAATGTTTGAAGAATAATTGGCAGGGATAGAAAATTAAAATTCAATATTATAAGAAAAATCGTTAGTTTCATCACGCGGAAAGTTTAACATTTAAGCAAGTTATATTCCTAGCCATGTTATTTCATCGTTACGTGTCGAAAGCCAGTTATTTAAGAGCGATGCATACCAACGATCTCGATGATCACGATTCATTTTTCGTCTCGAGGAAATTCAAGAAACCGTTGCATGTTGGCACTATAAATTGAAAAGATGCAGACAACGCGCATCTCTGCTAATGAGAAATTATGAACAATCACTTTTTCTCTCTACTCTCTACGTATCGCGTGCAAAGATATTTCCAAATTCATTCAACCTTTACTATGAAAATTGCACAAATTTTCCGGGGTTTTCGAGAAGTATTGAATGACAAAGCGAACGAATGCGACAGTACGAACATGTGATTTTATTTCGTATTCACCTGTTAAGTATCGCATTTTTATACACACTGTGTGTATCCAACCTGGGCTGATTCGTTGCGTAATAAGATGAATATATGAACCGAGCACGTGCCGGCAGAAATCCAGCGAGTGACCGGGAGGAGCATCGTTCATGCAAGATACCTGTCCGCTTTTCACATGCAAAAATATCCGGCGTTAATTTATATCTTAGAAGGGTATAAACTTTTGCCGAGTGTGTTCATCCTCGGCTCATCTAGGCTAATCAAAGTGTAACAGTGTACGTATTCACACCTGCGTTTGATTCTTACGTCTATGTAGGTCGGAATTACCCGATCATTTTTCACGTTGTGGTAGTTTGTAATGGTATCTGAATATCTAAATGTCGGGTATACCCAGGAATTATTGATGTTATTGCAATAATCGCATCCTACGCGGCTTGGGAGGTGATTAAAAAAATTTCAGCAAGAGATGCATCCGCGTTATAATCTATATCACCTATAACCCAGCGCTAGCCTGTCTCTATAGATGTAACAGTAATTTCAAGTCAATTTTTCAAAATGCAAGGCAAACTTCTTCGCAATATAATCATAGTGTAGTTACGCAGCAAGGATACATAGGTATAATAATGACCCGTGGTCTAAACTGCGCCAAAATTAATTGATCGAAACGAAACGATGGGAGATTATTTTTTGCCGTGTTTGTTCGTTGCTTCTTTTTTCTTCCTTTTTTTTTTTATTAATTACACTCCGTGCCAATCGGGTCCAGACATGGCGTTGAAAAACGTTTAGTGTGCGTTTTGGCCCGGATTCATTATTCAAATGACGATGGTAATAACGATGTGAATAAAGAAGGAACACAGGAATGACAAAAAAAAAGTATTCGTCCTTCGTATCTTCTCGAGAGTTTATTAGCTGTGTGAGAAATTAAGCATATACGTATAGTTCTAAGGGTATGCTAAATACGTACTTTAATAAACGTAATTAAAACACTGGACGGATTCGGTTTATTTGTTTTAATATCCAATGTATCGACTTGCGGATATATCGGACGCGATGGGCTTGCGTTCATAAGTAAAAATTTTCTAATTTCGCAAATCAGCTGCGCATAGTGTACGAATTGTAACGACGCAAATTCGCACTTCTTGGAAACCACGCAACGCGGCATATTAAGATACAGGAATGGACGAACGTAACGCAATTGACTTTTGCAGTTACGTCGAACTGGTCAGGAGAATATAGTTTAGTTGACAGCTGATGCCAATTTATGTATAACTGTACAGCAAAGCTAGAAATAAGTGGAAACACTTCTGCCTTGTAAGGCTCAGGCGTAAAGTTTACGCATTTCCACGCATGCAGATCCTTGTTGGTTTCCTCGCTAGGGCTGCAAGTTATCTAATTATCACACATTATCGTAAATGCATCACGCTGTATGCCTAATTATATCCCAATTAACGTACAGGCAACAGCATCGCTCGACCATCTTCGACGAATTTGACGAGCGAGATAATCGCCACTACCCTCGGGCATTTGGATCTTTGACTGCGTCGGCTCTTCTTTCGCAAAATTAAAAAGTCTCATAATACAGGCATAATATGAACCTCGAGTCACGACAAGGACTACGAAATCGCAAGGATTCTCGCACACGCCCGTTTCACATATTTTCAAAGTCTGCAATTTATCCCCGACGTTAAGGTCATGTGTTAAGTCTAAAATTAAATTGGCGCTTACATTAATGCTGCCGAATCGAGTTTTGGTATTTCTATTGCGGATCAGGAGGATCTAGAAAGAACGTTATTTGTATGCCGCATTCAATTAGTTTGAGAAATGATGCGTCCTTGGTATCTTTTTTTTTTTTACCTGATTTTGGAGAGTACATTTTTTAGTGTGTGCATAAGCTGATTTCTCGAAAGAATGAATAGTTCAAAGCAACATACGTATGCATATTCATGCTGTCATTTTTTTCTGTTGCCGAACGTTTGGTTGTCACATTCGTTATTATCTGTCTCCGACTTTTAAAATCGTTCTCGAAACACTCGATAAAGTTATACATATAGCTATAGATGTCACGCATTAGGAATCGGTGAGGACGAGGTGATTTGGCTTGAAATGGTCGTTGATTTTTACGATTAAATTATACCGTACTTGTAAGTTAATTCTTACGAAATAAGCTAATTTGAATAATCCGTGGTTTCCTGTCGATTTTAAATTTAGCGACAAATATGTAATAGAATTAGATTTTATTTCATATTAATACTAGTCAAGTCAACAAATCAAATAAGTTCGTGAAAATTACAACCACTTCGTCAATAAAGAGATTATACGGCAGTTTCTTTTTTTATTTCTTCACCTTTCCCGTCGCATTAAATAGATCGAACAGAATGATTCTTCATGCAACCTTTAAGCATCCGTGGAAGATGAACAAAATCACATGCGTCCAAATTATTTATAATCAGCATCGTTGTGCTGTAGGCAATGAAAAAAACCACTGACCTTTGAACCAGAATAAGAACGCTGCCTTGAATATTCACAAAGGCGTTTCATCAAGCTCAGTGAACTCTCTTACGGCCACGTAGATATGATGTATTGTCCTTACCGCCCGTATGCATGCGTGTAATGTCTGTTCAGAATATAACCACTCATGAATAGCGGCAATTCCTACGTTATGTTATTACAAGCGAGTACAACAACGGGTTTACCCCACGAATATACGTGCTTGCACACACTTTGCAGATGTGCGATACTTTTCAGTTTTGGTCTTGGATGTTATTGATGGACGCTTCAAGGATGCAATAAAAATTCATAACGTTTCATAATTTGTTGTAACGTTATTACAAGTTTTTTTCATAATGTAATTTCGAATCTGCATCACATGATACGAGCCGATTAAACAGCGGCATTAAGCTGTTCTCACTATACATACAGGTATGTTAATTCAGAATATTTTATACTGTAATTGTTCAAACGTCACGAGATATATTTGCAAGGACACGAGAAAAATCATTATGTACATGTACGGTAAACTCTTTGATCGTCAGATCTCGCGTGTACAATGACGATTCCGATCGATTAAAAATTCTCTTCAAACGTATTATCGCGTTAGTTTTTAAACGTGAAATACACGAATTGGCGTTACGTACACAGAAATCATGGTCGCCAATCAAGGTGTCCTTGAAGTATTGTGAATCAATTTTTAAAAGTAGACTTTGATATAAAGCGTACAAAATTAGGATCGTACAGGCAGAATTGTAATATGAGAAGATCGCGTATGAATACACAGACATAAATCACAGATGTTACTGCCGCAAGATTTTTTATTCCGCATTCGTTGTATTTTATATCATCTCTGTATAGTCGGAATAATGAGACCTCGATGTTTTTTTTTTTTTGTTTTTTTCTTTGTGCGTAATTACATAATGTAAATGATTTCCTGTAAGTCAAGACCGAAGTCTTACGAATAATGCCTAAGGTATCTAGGCCCGTTAGAACGAAAGAGACACTAGGATACATACCTAACATAACGCACTCATCTCGGTAAAATTGGCGGGGGCGAAGCTTCTCGGTGCCGCAAACAGTTACAATGCACAATCATATTTCCTTGCGAAACTTGAGCCGATTGTCAGCTGAAGGTTTCACGCTTATTATCATAGGTGTTAAAAGTCGGTGAGGATGTGTAAGAGTTTTACGAAACGTAACTATGTCACGCGCGGAATAGATGGAATTTTCAAATGCAAACAGCTGCTAAGTGCAGTAATAAGTTATATGATTAATAGATATCAATATATTATACGAAGAAGTGGAATGCCGGGCTGGACGTAAAGTGCGAATAATAGATAATACTAGAAATGTCGACAACTTCCTACACTCGAGAAGATCATTCGCTCAGGCTGCATCATAACTCGCATGACATGATCCATCCCGGACCCATCCCAGCATATTCTTCGCGTAAATGTATATGCCGCATGGCACGCCAGAGAATGCGGTGTTCGCTCAAAAGCCATGCCCTTATTTCAGTGACATTTTTCTTCAACCGCACCTGTAATTTAAAATGACGTTTCCGCGGTGCTCTGCAAGCCTGCGAAGAAGAAACCTTGACATTTTCACGGTAAATTTAGCTTGCGGCACTTATGATCAATAATATCGATGTTACATGTCAGCACGATCAAATGTCTAGTTACTACCTGTCGCGTTACAAGAGGATCTTATCACACTTATTCATTTCGGTGAAAGGGCGACACATTAACGATGGGGCGATCAGTATGTTTTCGTAGCTATACTGCTCAAATAATGTGACCATAAATAGGCCGAATCAGTTCTTAGTCCACAATAGGGCGTTCAAGAGTTTATATCTTTTTATTTTTCTTATCCTTATTCTGACCGTATAAATTTCTTGAAAATCTTTGCGACACTCTATGTAATGTGATTTTAAAGAATTCCAGATTTTTTTTTCAGCAAATTTAGTTATTTATTCTTCACCGAAGGTGAATTTGTGTAGTTTTTTCTTTGCCGAATAATAATGCTGGCATTACTTGAACATATTTGAATTCTAAGCTACGAAAATTGAATAAGAACAAACCATGAATAAGATTTTACTACGGATTTTGTAGAGGAAAATTCCTGCCCATTGAAAATATTTATATCCATCCAGACAATATGGTTTACCCGATGGAAAGTTTGTGTAATTAAAAGTTTTTCAATGGAAAGAAATAATCGTTATCTCTGGTAATATCAGAACAGTGCTGGTTTCTGCAAGAAAGAGTTTTAATAATCATAAATAAACTCCATGCGTGTTAATAATGTCTAATAATAAAATCTTGCGTTTGGGACACGATAAAAATAAGCAGGTTACTCCATGCGCTAGTCTTACGGCGATACTTACATGAATTTTTGTTGCATACACCGCAGGCGTTTGCTGTACACATCACAGTTACCGTTGACCGAAAAATATATCGTCAGTCAACGCAGTTACCATCAAAAGAATCAGCAGTGTTTTTTCGCATTCGTACCCTTCCAGACGGTATAGAAAGTTGCCATTTGAAGCCACCAGACGATGGAATTCCTCGGAATGACTATAATTATAGTTAGACATTGGGATTTAAAAAGAATCGCGGACCGCGCAGCTTGTCGGACGCGCAAAAACAGCTGTCAATTGCTGCAGAGCGGAGTCTCTTTCACGCCTTCGCAATCATGAGTTTATGACTGCCATAGGCTGAATTTCTGGTGGGGAAGAAGTCGAAAGTTAAAAACATAACCATAAAGAAATAAAATAAATAAATACGCAAAAAGTCTGATGCGTACCTTTGTCGGATATCAAGCATCGAAAATGCCTCCAACGTATAATGTCAACTAATTAATTACTGAAAACGCCGTTATGCTCGGTAGCTGCTGCAATTAAGGTGGCATGGCATCTAAATATAGCATTTATTTATAGGTTGGAGCCTTCGGCAGTTTGAATCGGGCTTTTCTTCGAGATCCCGGGGCTGCTATCAGGTTTGATTAATTTATAGATTATCTATCCGACAGCGAGATGTCCCCAAGTCTTTTCGATGTGTCTCTAATCGCACTTCATTTCGATAAAAACTTATGCAGCTGCTCCCCGTTTCTACACTGTATAAACCGACATAACCCTCAAGTAATTTTAGCTGATATCTCCAAATCGTCGATTCGTAATTCAAGTAAAAGGTACGGACACCGAAATTGCTTGCAATATTCTGATGCCCACATACTTTCAATGCGAACTAAGTATAGTTTTCGTACCCACCGCTGTCATCCAAAGTTCCCGAACTCCAATCTGACAAAATTAATCAAAACTTTTCTTATACCTTCACAAAATGTTCACGAATTATGGGTACTCAGATATATCAACATAAGTTGGCCTCAGAATCTGAAAAACTTGTCTTTTTTTTTATCGCTAAAGTATGTGGAACATGTTACAGAATCCTTTTGTCAGGTGTGTCATATTTGATAAACATGATCGTAATCATCGAGCAGTATGAAACAGTGTGCGAAGCCTTGAGTATGAGAATATTGCAATAAGGCTTATGGATTTGTTGTATAATAATAACCATCTAATTAATTTGTTACAGCATATAAAAATGGCTGAAGATTTGACTCGAAGATGTCGAGATCGGTTGCAGGATATCAGCATCAAGCTTGAACAAAGCCATCTTGTTTACCTGCAAACAGACGATAGCCCCTTAAAGTTGCAGCAGCGGCAAAAGCTTGAAGGTATAGCAGACAGTTCAATGCTGAATTTAACTAAACGGGAATAGTTTAATATAGGGAGTACATACTTGTTACAAACCAAGAGAGCTGGGAAAATCTACGGAATTTGATTTACAACCTGGAATTCAGATGGACTATTTACAGAATCATGCATCATCTCTCATCCATTCTGCAAACTAGATTTTTTTTCATTTAAAATCTATGAAATAGCCGTTTTTCATCTGTAACACTCAGAATATTCCCCGATTATTTCAAAACTTTTCAAACAAATGTCCACCCATTATAACGCTATTCTTTTACCAGGTTTCATCAAAGAATTTTTATGCCTTGTACCGAACGACAACAAATACGAATTTCAAGAGACAGCTGATATACTAAACAGATCCGCTGCAACCGTGCAAGATTTTAGTGGGTACAGGGCCTGCAATGCTTGGAATGCGATTGCCTTGTATGCTGCTAACTTGCTTGCTCAACCTTGGAGAAAGGAGTATAAGAATTTAAAGGTCAGTTTCAAACTGCAGGAGCGAAATTTGAAGTCTGAGTCTGAATTAACTTGCACAGCGTTTTTGTGCACTTTTAATGGACAGTAGAAATTTATTTCCTCAGACTTACAGTGGATATTACAAACACGAGGTTGATGTCAATCTGATTGGAGCGGAACTCATGTTCGAGTTGATGGGTTATAGACACACAGCTCTGGGGGAATTGATCCTGGAAGGTCCAATTGATCCAGACAAAGTCTCCAATGTTAGTCGAGATGCAATTGTGGCCTTTGTTGAGTGCCAGGTAATACCAATTGTCAATTGTACAAAAGTGAAATGGAATAATAATTCAATTTCTTATCAATGTGTTGACATTTCAGTTTACCTAAATATAAATCAATTACTTTTATTTGCAGATACTAAAACAGATCTGGGAGAGTGTATCTCAAAATTTTACCATTTCATGGCTCGAAGTGTTGGAATTTAGAGAAAACCATGTCGGGACCCCTGAGCAAGCAATACGTGCATTGAATTACAGATTTCTTGAGAAAATGCACCACAATCGTGTAAAGACTGCAAATTACAGGGACTACAGGCAGATACCGTCAAATACCATCGATTTGATAGCTGCCACTCCTTACAATTTTCCTGTAAATAATTACAATACTTATACAGCTCCTTATCAGACTGGATACAAATATTTGGAGGATAATAATGTGCCGCAGATGAACTTACAGTATTTTCAACCAATCGATTATAACACTGGTAACAGATTCAATATTTACGGGCATCATAAAGCTGACAGCAAGTATTTCGGCGGTATTAACGCGAACGAATATTGCTCGCCTATACCCAACCATCCTGCCGGGGTACCGACAGGCCAATTGATAGAGCTGGATCCACCGACGCCAGTTATCAATTACCAGAAGAAGGATAACAGAAAAATAGCAAACACGATTCCACATTATACGCCTGATTTCGATGAGGCAGATTCAGGCCAAAGGCAAATTGGGGATGGGAATAATTACGAATATGCTAAAGTCGAGAAGAAAACATTGAAATCACCCGTCGGAGGTACTGAAAAAGATTCGTTCAGTAGCTGGGATTTTGTCTATAGAAATTTAGAAAGTCTTGGTTATTCGAAGGATCTCGGAGACAGGGAAGATGTTTTGCATAAGCGAGAATCAGATTTATATAGGATTCGGCAGAAGCCGTTCAAAGACTCGTCGAATTATCAGGAGGAGAAATATGCTCTGAATCATTTGGATAAACGAAAGGTTCGCTCGAATTTTGAGGGACTCGACAGATTGGCTACTAATGGCAGAGCCGGAAATGAAGAAGTATCATTTCTACCTAAAAAAAAATCCTCGTTTGACGACTTGAACAAGGAGCTCAGAGACCGAACATATCAAGAACGATACAACTCTACTGACAGGGATAAAATGTATAGCCAAACATTGCCCAATCAGCACAAAAAACGGCCCACCGAAATCGATTGCGTTGTGAAGGTAAGCGATTCTATGCGAAACCTTGACATAAACCAGCAGGATATTGAAAATCAGAAAGAGACCAAGTGGCAGTGTTCTACGTGCACTTATTTGAACACCTTTGGCAAGGACATTTGTGAGATGTGCGGAAAGTCAAAGCGAAAGGGTAACGAAGATAAGCCACTTGCCAGTGGAGGCAAAGAATGCCCGCAATGTACTCTAGTAAATGAGAAAAATGTTTCTAACTGTGATGCGTGTGGAGCTAGTTTAAAAGATTCTCCAACATATATATAAGAGAATACAAGATTATTATATAGCATCCTCCGAGAGGACAAATTTATAGATAATATATAGGCTAGTCGATGTTTGCAGGATCACTTTGGGCCAAGTATCAATTGCAACATAATTAGTTGTGTACAAGTTGTAGTCAAAAATCAGAAATCTGAAATAATTTCTTAGACTCGCTACAATCTTCGATATAGATACCGGGACAAAGTGCAAAACGATAAGATTAAGGACTTGTTTGTTTTTTTCTGGAATTTTTTTACGGGTGCCAAAATAGTCCGAAAGTAAGCAATGTATTTCCTCGTTTAATTTTCAACTGTCATGTTTGGGCGATCTGGTAAAAACAAAAAAAAAAATTCTATCGTAAGAGAAGGTTTATCAAATCTTATTTAACAAGATCATTATTTTTTACCTGTTTACTTGAAAATTATTTCCGTAGGCTTTTATTAACTATTCGTATTAACGTATGATTATAGTTTAAATCAGTTTTTAGGATTAAGTTGATGAGACCTTTCAATTCCATTTCAATCGAATATGTATTTTCATTATATTTGTATGTAATCACCATATGCACACTGCATTATTTATTATATTTATTAACTAATAATCATATTTTTGGCGCATATATGTTGTATTTATAAACTTCATTTCAAAACATAGTCATATAATTCATAAGAAAATTTAACCAAATGTGGATTTAAGCAATCCAAAGCAAGATTGTTGAAAAATAAAACTGAAAACGACACTAGAGTCTGCGATTTCAAAATATTGTATAGCCAAATAGATTGCTTGACGAATTTAAATTTAATCCTTTCGACTAAAAGTAGTCCACTAAGCACAAAATTATTTAAAAATGTACGGATCTTAATAGTGGATTGAAGTCAATGAGAATGGAACTAACTGATCTGTTGCAAAGGTTTCAAATTTTATGTGACGATACGTATGTATACTTTAGCTAAGGCTATACGTTCAATGTTAACAAAAAAATATTTAAAATTTATCACAAGATTTATATCGATTATGTATTCGTTAAATCTTTTTAGGCGATTTTCTGCATTTGCATTAAATAGTGTAACGAATATTTGTGAGTTATGAAACATATGTTGTAATAATAGGACTTGTACAATAATAAAATATGTATTTTTACTAACCAAGTCTTCAAAACTTATTGGAATTTTAATAATATCAGATATTCAGTAAGCACACTGTTTTTATTTTTATTTGTTTAATTATTTTTAATAAGTGTGATCACCTATATAGTATAAGTTCTTACAACCCTTTGGAACAAATGATATCATTAATGAATTTCTTTAATACCTGTTAAACTCGTGATTAAAATCATGAGAAGTACCTTGACATTAAGCATTGGTGGGATGTCCTCAAGTAAGCTCGTAGGGAATATTAAATACAACGCCCATTATTTTTCCTTAGCTATCTCAATAGTTTTGAGCGTTTTACAGTAGCTATTTGAAAATTAGGTTCCAGCTTGAAGCTTCATTTTCCTCTGCAAAGACTTAACTGCGGCCTGGTGTATTTTGCTATCCAATTTGTCTGTGGGCAATATTACAAGTAAAAAACAATAGGGTGATTGGAAGTTCTTTGCGACAATTGTCCCGAGTCCAAAAACTAAATGATTCAGTCTTAGATGACATAAATATAAAATAAGCAATAAGGAATCGTTGTAGAATAGAATGAGGGGCAAATGTAATGCAAGCATTGCTAGGTTTTTTTTCAAAGACACTATAATACTTACATATTTTGTGTTTGCCTTGCATGGGAAATCTTATTGGCAATTCGTGACAGTCTTCACATATGAATATATACGGACTCTCGCTATCACCGTCGGGATATTGTTTACGGTAATCCTCTTCAGAGAGAACATCGACTACTGTGACACAGCCTAGTAAGCATCCAGTTGGATAATTTGTGGGAAACTTGATGTTTTCTGAAACAAATAATTCAAACATTGTAGTTCGAACTATCGTGTAATTGCAAAGATTGATTTTAGATAAAACTGAACAGTAACCGACCATTTTTTAAAACGCGATATCTATTCTCTAGGGTTGTAATTTCTTCTGTCGACGGGACTTTCGAAGCTGCTGCTATCCACAATCTGCCTCTATGTGCTGAATACCATGTTCTGCCTTCGTGACTGAAACTCAAATATATTATAACACAGTGGAATTTTATTTTTTCCTTATAATACCCAAAGAAAATAAACACACGTCTTGATTCCAGAGACAAGAAGAGACGCGTAAGGTTGATGCATGCTCAGACATAAGCCTTCGTCGACCATTTCCAAAAACTCCTTGTCCTGAATTCGATTGTGGCCAAATGAAGTAGAATTTAGGTTCTTTGATCTCTTTGAATCCAATATTCCAACATCTACATACTGGAACATGAGAAAAATACTTCAGAAATTTGAGGCGATAAATTATGATACGTTCCAATCATTTTTATATTCTTTAAAATAAACCTGGTATCTTTGAAGCTAAGAATCACGCTTACCGATGGTTGATTGAATTCCATGGTTGGACATGCGTTACTAGACATAGTAGTACTACCAGGCCTAAATTCAGTGATACTGCGCAAGACTTGATCATTCGCTTCATCTATAAAGGCAGCATCATCGATTACTTCTCTACCAGCAAAGTCAAGAGTGACTTTTCTATTCAAACGTGACCCATACTTTTTAGCCCTTACATCACTTTCGTATTTCTCCAATTTTTCTCGTTCAGAATTTGAAAGCCACACACTATTTGTCTGGTAGTAGTCACATTCATCGTCAATGACTTCTGTTCTCCGCGCACTGTAGAGGTGAGAATAATTTAATTTATTAAAAATATGTGAACACGGTTCTTTTTTGTAATATCTTCCCACACAATTGGACGTACCCACCTGTTACGATCATATTCAAGTAGTTTGTTTCTGTGTTTAAGGGATTCCTCAACATCCTTGGGTGGTTTCCGATCCATCAGTTTGTTGTAAAGATTATCAGCCTGTCTGCTATTACTTGAAATAAGTGCTTGCTGTTCAGGCGAGCAGA
Source organism: Neodiprion fabricii (assembly GCF_021155785.1). Taxonomy (NCBI): domain Eukaryota; kingdom Metazoa; phylum Arthropoda; class Insecta; order Hymenoptera; family Diprionidae; genus Neodiprion; species Neodiprion fabricii. Next base: position 35,706,484 of record NC_060239.1, on the reverse strand, counting down.
CAAGATCTCCACAACAGAAACAGGGTCCCGCCCCTTCTTGGATGCAGACTATTCTTCCGCAACTGATGCAGTTATTTATTAAGCTGTGTTTTTTAGCCTCGCAATTACACTTATGTCTACCTGTTGTGAAAAAGAATATCTCAATCACTAAAAATATTAGTTTTGCTTTTTACGTTGTCATTCAGTTGAGTTACGACAATTACCTTTTAACATTATCGTTTCTCTATCTCGACCTTCTTGTGAATAGAGATTGACGAATTTGGTCTTTTTCTTCTCAACCCTTTCTGGTTTGATATTCTCCTGCATCTAAATAATGTCGTCATGCATAATTGTAGGAGGAATTTTATTATAGTGTATTTAATGGATGAGAGGGTTTTTGCTTCTGACAAGCAAAGTTATTGCATGTTTCAGTGAGATCAGTTCATCAGTTGAATCGCTTGAGCTAAGAATAGATTTTCAAGTTTGAAAACAAACCTGTGTCTGTTGATTCGACCCTTTTGATTTTCCTTTCTTCTTCTCATTTTGCTTTTGATTGATTGAAGTTTCTAATATGCTCGATTTCTTATATCCCATAAGATCGTTATTTGCAGCTAGAGGAAAATATTATCATTCTTATTATTACTATTAAACAAAAATCAATACATCTATACTGCAGCAGTAATTACAAAAATTTATAAACGCTTTAAGTTAATGGATTTCCATATTTTGTGGAACCTACCTTGACGTTTTTTCAATTCCGAAACAAACTGCCTGTGCCTTGGGTTATCGTAGTTGAGCAAAGTTTTGAGGTACTCGTCCAAGTCTCTTGCATTTTGCATTTGTAAGATATACCTGAAAGTTAGATAATTTAACAAGTTGTAATTATCCAGCAGGTTTACCGATATCCAGTGACAATATAAATGTTGTTTATCAAAACACTTAATCTAAGTAATGAGGCTACGAGTAGCCGTGTAAGTTGCCGGAACATGTCAAAGTTTCAAAAAAATTATTTCACCATATGAAAAATTTAAGTCATAACCTAAAAACTGGTGAAAAATACTGGAATAAACTTGTATTTTATTACTAACGATGTTAAATCAGTTGGGACTGGAAAGTCTAGTAATCCAGATAAATTTTCTTGGAGCCAACTTTCCATTTTCACTCTTAGATACTTCTTTGTTGCTGATTATTGTCAAAAGCCCACGCTCAGATGTGACGTCGGGCGATCAGAATCGTGTAACGCGTGTAACTCTCAATTTTATGCTGTGAAGATGGTGGAAAAAAAAAATGGTAAATCGCCTAAGACTAGAGCAACTTAAACTACACGAATGTATGTCAAATCACCGGCTTGCAGGCCAGAATTCACGTTTTTCACCGCGCGAACGCAGAGCTTATTTTTCAAATGGTGAGAGGATAAGTCTTTTCAATTAAGCTCTCCAAGAAAAAAAACCCATACTTCTAGAACGCAAAGTTTAATTGACGAATGCGAAATAAATATTTCAATTATATTGAATCACCAGAACAAAGACGAAACAATGATATTAATTTCAATTTTAGGAATATTGCGTACACTGTGAAATGGATTTTTATACAAAAAAGCTTCGTAATTTTTCTATAATTATCAAAGATATTAATGCAGAAAGGACGATATCTTGAAAATTTGCAACTATATACTTTTACTTGATATTACCATGAAGGACCAAATGATTTTATAAAAATTTGAATTAATAGATGTTGATTGTGAACAAATGAAGAATTGTAGCTGGAGAGTAAGCGAGACCGTGACATCGTTCACCTAAAACATAGTGTTTATATTTGATTATTCTAGGAATATAGTAGAATCACATAATAATATTAGCATAATTGTTATCGCCCAATTATCTTAAAGAAAATGGATTTAATGTTGCTCGTACCAACATCTAAGGAGCAGTTAAACTCGGATGCAAATCAAGTGGGTGAACAAATTTTTGGTTATAACTTGAGCTCCAAATCGCAGAGGTGCATGTTTGAATATCTGTTCCAACGATTTACGTGTGGATCATCAGTCATTTCCAGCTACCAAACACAAATGTAAAATGCCCCCTGAATGGGACGAGCTAAGGAATGTGATAGTAGGTAACGGACCTTGTGCTGAAATTCGGCGATGGTTTCGTCGTAAGTGTTTGGTGTCGCAAAAGCATCCACAAACGCAGTTCTGCTTGCGAAGTAAAGCTGCAATCTCATACGAACATACTAGACACTTGAATTTATATGCCTACATGATACATCCATTCAGCGAATTCAGGTATGTATGCTAGAAACAAACTGCAATCCAAATTTTTTGCAAATTGTAAGTGATTAAACGCCCAAATGAACCAAAATCTCACACGAATAAATTTTAATAAGTTTATAAACGTTTTCTTCATGTATAGGCCGAAGAACAATAGTTTATTGAATTTATAGCGTCGTATTTATTGCGCAGGATATTCTGGGAATCATCAATGATTTTAGTGGTGATCGCGTCCATACTGTTCCAACCGTTCCACGTTACTTTTCACCATGATTCAGAAATCGGAGAATGGTTCTTCATCGCGGTGTTCTTGAACAGTATTTTATTGATCGATATTGTGCTGTGGTTTATGACCGGACACCACGACTTCCGGACAAACGTTGTTGTGTTGGAACCAAAAATTGTTGCACGGTACTAATTTACCCACAAATTGAGCTATAAATTTATCACAAGATTATCATACAAGCCATTAAAAAAAATTAATTCATCGGTAAGAAGCACAATAAGTTGATTACATCATGATCATATGCTTCCAGTAAATATATCATGGGCTGGTTCTGGATCGACGCATTGCCAGCCTTACCAATCGAACTGTATTTTATCTTGTCGGGAATGGATCTACATTCCCACCAAGTGTACTTCCACTTTCAAATGCTCAAGCTTTTGAAATTGCGAACTCTCATAGTATACGCACGTCGCATGCGTCGGGTGAGTGCTGTCAATGATAATGACGCAATTGTACCGATGAATAATAAAATTTCACCAAACTTGACGGTGAAAATTTGGAAAACATTTTCATCGCGGTAATTTTTGTCTTTGTGTTATCGAATTTCACTCTAATATTAAAGTTTGTTACAATTTTCAGGTTTATAACGTGTCGTTCCAGATGTACAAATCCTTAGCAATATCAATCTCAATTGTATTAATTCTTCATTGGGCAGCTTGCGCCGAATATTATGTTTCTGCGACTGTCCGGCAATGGTATCTTGAGTCTGGCGTGGATCACGAGTGAGTGCTGCTGTAATTGTAATCTATCGACAAGCTTCACATAATATTTGTGCGAGTTTTAAATTACCAATAGTGGCTTGAAAGAACGATGAAAGTGATGCGCCTGAAATGAATATTTATTTCCCCAAAGTAACTGGACCACTCTCCCACACGTGGCACAAGGCAATACTGGATACAAGTACAATATGGCTTTGTACAGGGCAGTTGCAGCCATGGTCAGTGCTTTGAAATATGATAGTTTGTCTTCGGTAGAAGATGTCACGTTCGATGTAATCTTCTCCATATGCGGACGAATAGCAAACATCTACTTAATAGGCAGGTGTTTAATAGTTTTTACCTGGTGTTCAATAGTTTTTATTCCAATAAGTTGATCATTTAGATTTATGGTGATAGCGCAGACTGATAATACCTTATATGGTTCAACAGCGCAGTGGCTTGAGCTGACAAACGCTTGTCAAGGTACAAATAACAACTATTTACGACTTGTGCCGCAATTGCAGGAATATATGAGACACAAGGAACTGCCTTCTGAAATTCAATACCGTCTCACCACCTACTACGAATATTGTACACAGAGATCTATTGATTTGGAAAAAAGTATCATGAGTCAATTATCAGCGCATTTAAAAGAGGTATACGAGATTTTTTTTTGAGGATAAATTTTTTAAATGACTGCTGCTTCCGTATTTCTCCATTCTTATTGAAGAAAAAATGATCAAAATTGATGTTTCAAGCGACAATCACTCAAAAGATGCTGATTTTATCTTTGTAGGAGCTAACGCTGCATAATTCTCGGAAGTTGGTTGAAAAAGTAACATTATTTAAGTGCTTACCAGAAGCCCTCGTATCGCGTATTGCAATGTCTCTGCATACTGAAGTCTTCCTTACAAATGACATAATATTCAAGGCAGGGACAACCGGGGACACGATGTATTTTATCGCTTCCGGAACGGTTGCCATATACACAAGTTTAGGAAAAGAGGTGAGTAATTTTTACATCTGTAGAAAATTTTTAATTCACTTCAACTGTTACTTGCTAGGTCTGCCACCTGAGGGATGGAGCGCACTTTGGTGAAATAGCCTTGATAATGGAAAACGATCAGCGGCTGGCGAGCGTTGTGGCGGTCGAGATATGCGAGCTTTACGTTTTATCCCGCGAAGATTTTCAGCAAGTCATCGAACCGTTTCCAAACCTTATGAATATCCTGCAGAAATTAGTTCTGGAAAGATTGGAGAAGACTGTATTTTTAGGCGACCTGTATCGTCTTGAGGGAAACATACCCGCGGATGTTTTTAATAACGATAATCAGCGTTCTAACTCTGTGCGGATAGAGAATGATAAAACATGATACTACCTCCCCTCTCGAGTGCATTCTTCCTCTCCTTTTTCCGATCTGTCAAAATTTTTTACCGTCCTATCACATTTATTCAAATTGGTACGCCTTTTTGTAGTGCCAAGATTTAGGAGCAGCATACCTGGAGTTTTCAGTGAAATTCGCCGATCAACGCCAGCAGATAGGCAACCGAAGGACGCTATATTTTGAAGATGCAGTAACACAAACGCCAGCAGATAGGCAACTAAGGGTACTTTTTGTATCCCTACATGTTGAACATGTAGCTTTAGTTGCCTATCGTCTGGCGTTAAGCGGTAAGTTTTAAAAGCACTGATTTTTACGATATCATGATATTCGTTTCTTGGCATCGTTGTCTGTTGAAAAAGGTGAATTATTTTAATTACCTCTGCATCCCATCGCTTTCCTCAATTACATATGGAATATATACTTACGATATTTCTTGGTACGTTAGAAACCGAGATTCTGATTTACTATACCCTATTCTGCCAATATTATAACGAATCGTCATCGCTTATGACGAGTACGAAAAAACAGAAACCTGATACGAGCAACGATGCCGCATTATCTTTTCATCCGACATGGAAGGGTGGTTTTGTGATTTCGAGGTAGCCTGTAAGATTGCTGATAGACGGTGGTGAGGCGCCAATGTTCGGGATAATCGGCGTCTCGACATCCCTTGACGACGCTGAAGGGTGGAGTGAGAGTGTCGATGCAAAAGGACCTCCTGGCGAAGGGAGTTCTAGGTCTAGGCACGTTGAGGCTCGTAGGAAGGCCGTTCCTCTGGGGATCATCACCGGGCCCCATCCTGGGTCCAGCAAGCTGCAGAGCCTGTAGTCGCTGTTGTCGCCTGTGCAGCTCCTTCTCTTCGTCTTTGGTCCTTTGTTCGCAAGCGGAGCAGTTCCGGAGGTAACCGGCGTGCTTCCGTTTGTCACGTCTCGGAGCTTGAGGCGAGCTGGTGTAGCGTTTCGCGAGGTCAAGTTCGGCCTCGGACAGTCGGATGTCACCGAACCCCTTGCAGAGGTGGCACTTGCTCGATCCCTCCAGGAGCTTCCTGGCACGTCCCTCGTCGTCCTCTTCTTCGGCTTCCGTTTTGTATCTCGTGAGGACGCTGATCCTGCTCCTGGCGACGGAGTCGTCGTCGACGCACGGCGAGCGTCGTGGAGATCCACATCGTGATCCTTGATCCTTGGAGATCGCGGTTCTGCACCGTTTTTCCGGATGATGAGGCGGCGCTTTGACGAGGCGTTCAAATTTGCCAGGATCAGCGGACGCCGCCCTGGGCCGCGAGAAATCTGGGGAGTAGATTTCCGGGTTGAAATTTTCGGCCGGGTGCTGGACCAGCGTGAAGATCCCAGGAGCCGGACCGCCGTCGGATCCGTCGATGTGAACCGGCCTTCTAGGCTCGTAGATCGGATCGATCGGTGCGTCCCAGCAAATCGCAAGGTCCATTCTAGTTTCGGGTATCTTGCAGCCGAGGAGAGGACCGGGCAACTGGTTGAGACCCTGGTTTCGCGGTCGCCGTTGGAACACCTTGGGGGTCACTTCCTGGTACTTTTTGTGAGCCTTGTAGGAGTTCAACGAGCCGCAGGATCTCGCTCGGCCGAAATTCATGTTGGCAAAGACTCGGTCGTCGACCCGATCCGGGAGCGGTTGGTGCTCCAAATTTTCGGTGTGGAATTTTTTCGCTATCGCGAAGTTGTCCCGGCACGTTGGCATTTCCATTGGACGATGAGTGTGCTGAATTTTTGGTGGACGCAAGACTCGAGGTCCTGACGTGCTTCTCTGCAGCGACGAGCGCACCTTTAAATTACCCGCCACGTACTTGGGGATGTTAAAACCTTCCGGAGGACGAAATTCCGGCTTTGTGTAACTTCCCGGACAGTACAAGCCGCACTCCCTTCGGTCCTCCTCAATCATTTCTAATCTGGTATCGTTTTAATTTTTTTCATTGCCACTATGCCTCTTGGCACAAAGCATCTTTGTTCTGAAATTATAATAATTGACAATTTTTAGACGTTATAATCATTATTCATGGTCTTTATCGATAATAAGAAAGCGTAATGCCAATGAATTTTTATTCCCTAATCCATTTGCGCGATTTTCTTGTCATCGTGCATTGAGAAGGATTGTAAAAAACGTTCTATACTAAACAGCTGAGTCATTAATTAAGCTTTTATTACAGCGTTACTAGATTGAATAATCAATTAAAGTAATTAATCATCGAACAACCTACAATACACGATTTACTCACCACGATCATTGGAATAAATTTATTTTATAAATCCACTCATTTCCAGATCACGAATAATTAGGCGAAATCCCCATCAAAATTGATTATCATATATTTCTGCGAATTCATAGATTCACATAAACACTTGGACTTCGTTCCGACCAGATGTAAGGTGGCTTTATAAGCGTGACTAAATTGTATCATCATCTTTCGGACGGTTTTGTTGTACTGCGGTATCGGTTCAACGCAAAGAGAAATCGTCTGGATGAATGTTATACCTCGAGAATCGAGTTACGTACACTGAAGCGTGTTGGACAAGGTCTTTCCAGCGAGTCTGTCGAGGCTCGCCGAGTTACGGAATGTTTACTTGCTTGACAACGGAATAGTTCAATAAGCGGATATACATCTGCAGGTATACCGCGTACTTTCAGATACCACTGCTAAAAATAATTTCGGGGCTGGAGATGGCGTGATGAACATAACATGCAGAGCTGGATGGCACATTATACTCTTTGGTTCGTGAAAGCTAAGTCCATACCATGTAATTTGTCATATCAAGTTCGAGTCATTCCGTTTTACACCAAAAAAAAAAACACCCACTTCATAAGCATCTTCCGCATGTAACGTAAATCCGCACAGGCTGCAGTCAAATACAAATAAAACGATCACGTTTAAAGTAATGCCGTTTCTCAAAGGTATATGATTGGATGATTGATCGACAATTGCTCATTTTCTTGGAGGGTAAATCTTTAGTATTATCGACTGTTGTCAGTTAACCGGATTTTCATCAATTGGTGGGCTGCAGGTGCAACGTGCATAAAAAATCTTGCACAATATCATCGCATTTGGACTAAGGTTGACGGGCAGGCTAATTTTTCTAAAGTATACGTGAATACGATTTGGAGTGGTAAGTTGCAAATAGCATTTGGATGTGTCGTTGACTGAATTACATCATGCGCAGGATTGGGTTATGATGCAATTTTGTGAAGTGATTCACGAACCTGGAGGACGTTCGTTTCCTTTTCAGTCGAATTCAAATAAGAAATTACAAAGGCAATGTGGAATAAAAATTTCATCGGATAGGCAAAGTGGGTTAATGATCGCATTCGGATGCGTGCTGCATCGCTTGTATTAGGGCACCTATTGATTTCCTGTGCCTTCCAAGAATAAATTACAACAGTTTCAAATATAGGTCGTATTATTCAGTGGCTGGTGGCATTAAATTAAACACGAGTGGCTATCTGTTTAGAATCGCTCATCGCCAGAGAAGACGAAGCATCTATCAACAGAATCTTATCACCACAGCTCTTGTTCATCATGAGGATTTCTGATAAGAGTTAATTGTGATTTCTTGGATTTCATCATTGTGGATGAAAATTCGGAAGAATTCAACAAGATTTAACACGTTGCAGCTCTAATGCCAGTAAGGTGCATCTCGTTTATTTCACCAGGTTTGGAATTGGAAGATTTTATTGGGTAATTCATCTTATCGTTAGTTGAAAAGCTGTTCTAACGCTTCGCTTTGCACTTCACATTTTTTGCGTTCTATTGTTATAATTTTTTTTACAATCCGTAAGTGTTTGCACGCTGCTTGCCCGAACTACTGCAATATTTGCAAATTGCAAATTTTTATACATCGTACGGATATTTTATCCATAGAAATGAAGAATCGATTTTTGCCACGAATGAGCGTGTACAAGCTGAAAGTATGATTACACTACTCAAAATGCCAAAGCAATCGATGTAGACTGTTAAATTTTAAATTTCATGAAATATGATATTTACTCGAAAATTGTTTTCATACAAATAACTATACTACATCGTTTATCTTTTTATTGGTTTATGTGAGAATTATTTAAGTAACGTCAGATACCCATCTTAACAGTGAACGCCTTCACCTGATTATAGGGCAAAAATTGGTATTTGAATTTCGCGCAGGTTCGACCAACAATGTCGAACAATGAACTTCAAATCACTGGCACCGCCCCTCGACGTGGAAAAAGTAACTAAAAAGAAGCTGGTAACTAGTCATTATGAATTCGGTAGATTTGAGAACACCGGAATCGAAACGATGAAATGTCCGGAGGAGAAAATAGAAGATACCAACACAACAGATTAGATATTAAGTACAGAGAACGCAAAGGTGTCCGAGATCCAGTCAATAACGCGTTGGATGACCGTTACAATCACGTAAAGTTTCGGTATTTAAAAATTGTGCGTACCGCAGTACACGAAATTAGCAAAACCGTTTTGCGGTCCGTTTAGTCATAGTTTATTCGGCGCCAGTGCATACGCCCCGCTTATATGTGTTTATCTTGTAGTAATTGGGTTTCCAGCATCTCTAACAGCCTGCACTTGACGCAGGGTGCATTAGAATACTATTTTCCTATATACATACTTTTTTGGCTAAGTGCATAATTTCTATTTAAATCCGCACTTGTGTCTTTCACAGGCGTGTCGCGATACGCCGTATTTCTGGGAAAAAACTACGCGGCTCTTAGTCGTCGCGGTTATCATGATTGAACTGAGGATGCCAGCTGCAATTATCGCTGTTGTGTAAGTTGCTCTTATCGTCTACTCCTCTCCCAATATTACTCCCAACAATTTCAGCTGTGATCTTCACCTGAAAAGATGCTGGAATTGAACGATTCTTCGGTCGATTGATGGCACTTCAAAAAGTTAGGTTAGGTTAGGTTAGGCTGCTTATAACATTTCTTACAGGTTTGTGGTGTAACGCGATGTAAAAAAAATTCAGGGTCGGGGTATAAATATTTCCCCTACCTTTTTATTTCTATACGCTATACAAGTCCTCAAACATTTATAATTCGATTGTAAGAAGATGCGATTCTTTTATCCTCGAAAAAACTCAGGAATAATATACTCGTTTTTCAGCATGTGAAATATTCCTTCCAATGGCTAATAAGATGCGGTAAACTCGTCTGTGCTTCGTGCTCCTTAAATAAAAACTTTTGCGGAGCCACCCAAGAGAAGCATTGCTTGAATCAAAAAGGTGAGAATCAGCGTTTGATGCAATCTGAAGAATTCAATTGTTTTGGAATATATTAAAATGATGTGCGGATAACTTTTCTGCAATTATATGCTGCTGGTCATTAAATCACTGTATTATTATTTGCAGAGTTACGACTGTCTCCCCATGACATGGTACTGTGAGTGAACTTATACCGAATGATCTTGATACTACAGAGACAGAGTTTGCTTTTGAATTTATCACCTGCTGAAATCACCAGCCATTATGTTTCTGTTCGACTACTTCAAGAAGCTCTTCGGTTATGCTGATGAAATTAGCCGGAAAAGAAAGATACCCGATTCGCCAAGTTCGAGCGAAACATTTATTCCAGTTAAAAAGCAGTGTCGTGATCTCGAAATGGGTAATCTTAAAACTAAACTCAGAGACTATCGATATAGTATCGAGGATGACGACAGTATAAAAATATCAACAAAATCACTTTATCAAGCAAAATATACCAAAAACTTATCAAACGGAATCAACAGCGAAAATTGCGAAGGCTTCAGTTCTGCAAAATTGGGGAGCACCATGAAGCCATCCAAGAAAGGTGCTCACACTCCCCGTTCCTCAAAATGTGATGGTTCTGGGTTTAACTGGCCTGCAAAGAATAGCAATCTAAATGTTAACAAATCTACAGACAGTGGGATGTCTACTTTGGCAAAGACATCTTTGTTACGAGAGAAAATGCAGTATGGGGAAATACTGCAGAATTGTATTCCAGCCAGGATACAGGAAATCAATGAAATTAAATTTACCAAGGCAAAAGGATGTGCAAAAGGTCCTACAGAATTACTCCATTCAGAGAAATACAAGCCTTGCCAAAGGCAGCCTTTAGGCAAATCGACCAATATTCTTTTTCCTACCTCAAGTTCTTCGTGGTATCGGCACACTGATTTCACGGATAGAAATACCGTCCCGGAAATAAAGATTGGCGAACATGATCCAAATCGTAGAAAATCCACACCAGTGGGTGATGTCACCAGACATGAAACTTCTCTTCCTCTTCGTAATTCAAATGTTGCGCGACAGTCCTTTGGTCATAAAAACACCACTGCGAACTCGCTGCGAGACCTACTTGCGTCGAAAGCAGTTCTTAAAAACGATTATATCTCAGAAGTTTCTAAACGTTATGATGCACGCATTGAAGAATGTCAGAAGCAGGCGGAAGAGCTGAAGAGAGAGAAAGACCTTCTTGCCAAACATAACCGACTGACCAGAGAAGCCGTACTTGAAGAACAGTTTCACCGTTCATTGAGGCTATGCGAACCAGTTCTCGACGATACAGAAGAACCGGAGGATGAACCACTTCCAAGTCTTACGAATGAAATGCTCCAAGAAATCAAGCATGCTCTCATTCCTCACCCGCCAAATCAGGTTCTGGTCGAAGGCTTTGGACTTCAGATTACGAGGAAAGACATTCACACTTTATCTGGCTTGAACTGGCTGAACGACGAAGTAATTAACTTTTACATGAATTTATTGATCGTTCGGGGAAACAGTGGCGGGAATTTTCCAAAAGTTCACGCGTTGAATACATTTTTCTACCCAAAACTACTTTCCGGGGGTCACTCGTCGCTGAAACGTTGGACGAGGAAGGTCGACATATTTTCCAAAGAAATGCTCGTCGTCCCCATACATCTCGGAATGCATTGGTGCATGTCAATCGTCGATTTTAGGGACAAAACTATTCGTTACTTTGACAGTATGGGCGGAAGTAATCCTAAGTGCCTCAATGCTTTGAAACAGTATCTCCAAGACGAGAGTTTGGACAAAAAGAAGCAGCCTTACGACATGACGGGTTGGAAATTAGAAAATGTCAAAGATATACCCCAGCAGATGAACGGTAGCGATTGTGGAGTATTTTCATGCATGTTTGCCGAGTACTTGTGTGCCAACAAGAGACTGACTTTCAGTCAGGAGGATATGCCGTATTTCCGCAACAAAATGGTATACGAAATACTTAAATCTAAACTTTTATAACTAAAGTATCTATTTTGAGGAACTGCTGTGAACTGAAAAAACTCCCGAATCTGCGATACTAAGGTGAACAAATGAAGGATGAATTGTTTCCGCGTGTTTTTATCCATAAACTTTTACTGTAATGGAGACTGGGTAAACGTATTACGTGGCAAGATATTCTCAATCACCTCAACGTGCTGGATACAGTTTATTCTGAAAATTTACGGACAGTGAAGCTTAGATTAGGGATCTGTTAATTGACAATGTTAATCATTGCGTAACAATGTGATGAATGTGAGAACTTCAACACTGTCTGGTACTCTACCGACTACGAAAACCTGGTGATTAATAAAGTTGCTTTCAATTGTAATGCTAAGCATTCAACTTTGTTATCTATGCAAACAATAACTTTCAAGTGAATCATCAATACATTTAAAGACAAACGTTCAACAAATTTTTTCCCCAGCGCGCTAAAGAAAGAGAGAAAAAAAAAGAAAGCAGACTTTTACACTGACGACTGAAGTGAAAATTCATTTAGATTTGCTACGAATCTTTATTATTATTATTTAATCCGTGAATCAGCTGCGAGGAAAGATCCTACCCCTCGTAAATCGAATAACATTTAATGTTTTGTAATCATCTTACAAGATTTAAAACGTCATTAATTTTGTAATAAACTTTGAATCCAACCGAGCAATGTTTCTTTATTATCGTCAATATTTATCAAGTTATAATTTACTCTGCTTTTACCACAGAATTTTAATCTTCTGTTTATTGCATTGGTGGTTACTAGTCATTTGTTTTTCAATTGTAATTTAAACACTCAATAATTAATTGTTGGTTGTTCGGATCTTCTAAGAATTCATTCATATTCATAGAGTTGGTCGCGTCATCCATCTGCGACAAGTCATCATTTTCTAAACACTATTTAGTTATCGTTGCTAACATACCTTCATTTGTACAAATAGTTTAACTCTTGAATCATTATTGCCCCTTCCTACAAGCAGCTCTCAACTTCAGTTTTAACAAATGGTATGGCATTTACGTATGATGACAGTTTGATCCAACATGCAGACAATCCTGTTATGGTGCATTGCAAAATGTTCATCCTGTTGAAGAACGAAACGAGTATCCCAACGAAAAAGTAATAAAAGAGTAACTTGATCGTTTTATTATACTTTTCTTCACGTACCAGTGTTACGATTCATCTGGTTCATTCTGAACTGTGTGCATTTATGCATTCGTTTATCGTTTACTGGTGAATCAAGCTGGTACGTGAAAGTTGCAAATATAATCGTATAATATTTTTATTGTTGGTACTTACAGTTCACACGTATGCATACCTATAGAATTGGAGAATTCCGCGTACGCGTTTGATTTCAGTTGTGTAAAATATACGGTGTACTCAGTGTCGGCACCGATGCTATGTTTCGACGCGATATCTGTTTAATACTAATGCAGGTACATACATTTCAGATTTAGGCTTTAACATAATTACACATTATCATGTCATTAAAAACGGTTACACTCTCTGCACGGTTTGATAGAATTGCAATTCTAGCAATAAATGTCATAGGTGATAACCGGACAGTATTACAATAAGGTTAAAATAACGATGGAAAACGAATTGTGAATAAAAAAATTTCAGTACAAAACAAGTCGGCATTTTTTCTCTTGCACGAATTACATGAAGTTCAATTTGAGATAAAAATATTCAAGATACGACTAGAAAAAAACTAGCATTTATTAAGGACAAATTGTAGGCAACATGTGACCACGCACGTATGAGTAAATTTCACGAGTTGAAATCTCAATTGTTAGGCTATCCTCAAAGTTAAAATTACAACTAAACTATCTTTGCCGTAATTTTCTTTCGCCTTGAATATTTCTCTGTTACCGTTGACTGCAGAAATCGATCGTACACTCGGAATAAAATCGCAAGTGTGTAAACGGCGGCCATGTTGTTTTTTGTACCGCTGTTAGTACTCGACTAAAATACGAAATACATCGACTGATAATGTTTTCCACAACTTGAGTAGAGATTGCAACCGATACGCAGAATCAATCACTCGTACGTGCGTGTTCCTGCGTTCGTGATAAAATTTCCCGCATGACTTTGATCTTTGGCAATGATGAAAAGGTCTAGAAGATTCTCTTCTCGTGCGAGAAGAGACCGTGAACATTTCCCTCAAGCTGTGCCGACTGGGTTCTCCTTTCGAACCTGATCTCCCCGTTGTACACCATCGATCTCAAAGCGGAAACGGACCTAGCACCAATATCCTGGCAGCCGTGTTTGATTCCGCATTGCAGGTAGGGCAAAAACTTAAGGATAGAACCCTTGTCGACGATGGACCCACTGACACCCTGCGCGACCTTCAGCTTGTCCATCTCGTTGTGGTAGTACCTGTCCATCGCAGAACCCTTGGTGTTCCGGCGCTCCATGGCTTCCAGTGAGCCCATTCCGCGGTACTTCTTCAGCCTGACTCCATCGCTGAAGAAGTATTCCCCAGGTGCCTCGGAGGTTCCGGCAAGCAGGGAGCCCATCATCACTGTGCTCGCGCCGAGACAAAGGCCCTTGACGATGTGCCCGATGGACTGGATCCCTCCGTCGGCGATAACCGGGACCCCGAACCTCTTCGCGTACTCCGAAACCTTGTAAACGGCGGTCGCCTGCGGCCTGCCGACGGCCATCACCTCCTGGGTGATGCAGATCGAGCCCGAGCCCATCCCTACTCTCAGTCCGTCGGCTCCAGCCTCGATCAGGTTCTTCGCCTGGGCGCAGGTGACGACGTTCCCAGCGATGACCTCGAGCTCGGGATACGCGGACTTTACGTACCTCAGCATTTCGATTTGGAATTTCGAGTTCCCCTGGGAAGAGTCAAGGACGATAACGTCCACCCCTGCCGAGGCGAGGCACTTGAGTCTCTCTTTGTCTTCGTCTCTCGATCCGATCGCGGCGCCGACAAGCAGCTGCTTGTTCTCGTCCTTACTGGCGTTCGGGTGACTCCTGTTCTTTTTGAGGTCAGTCCGTGCCATCAGGGACACGAGCTCGCCGCTCTCGTTTACTATCGGGAGTTTACCCTTCTTCGACATCTCCAGGATGGAATTGGCCTCCTGAAGAGCGACTCCGGCGGGCGCGGTGATCAGGTCCTTCAGCCTGGTCATCACGCTCTCCAGTCTCTCGCCCTGCTGGGTCGCAACGTTCTCGATAAAGTCGATATCCTTAGAGGTGACGATGCCGACCAGCCGGCTCCCGAGCTTACCACTCTCCGTAATCGGCACCCCGGAAAACCCGTGCATCGCTTTGACCCTCAGCACGTCGGCCATCGTGTGATCGGGCGACAACACTACCGGATCCCGTATGAAGCCGTGCTTGTACTTCTTCACCTTCTGCACCTCGGTCGCTTGGTACTCGGGCGAACAGTTGTGGTGTATGATCCCGATGCCGCCCGATAGCGCCATGGCGATGGCCATGTCCGACTCCGTCACCGTGTCCATGGGCGTTGATACCAACGGAGCCTTAAGGGTGATCCTCCTGGTCAGCGGGGAAGAGAGGTCGACCTGGTCCGCTGTGAAGTCGATGTACCCGGGGAGGATGATAAAGTCGTTGTAGGTGAGGCCGTCACCGGCGGCGAAGAGTTGGTCGGCGGTCAGTCCATCTTCGGGGACGTCGTCCCGGGTGGCGTCGAACACATAGTCGGCCATTTCTCTCGCGTTTTATCCAGATCAGAGGTCGCGACTGGAAAACGGCTGGAAAGCGGAATTTTTACGGACCGTTCCCGTATTGATTAACCGCACACTCGACGGACAAATCGCCCCGTAGAAGCGACTGCTGTCGATGATACTCGCGACACTTCTAGAGCTTCTCCTCAATCCTCACCCGGCATAACTCGACCCTCGAATGCCGCCTCGCCGGCTTTCTCCCGCTCCGAATGTTCGCCGCTTTGCCCACGCTATTTTACCCTCCGCCAATCACCGGCCAATGGCCAGCTACCGTTGGCTCGGAAAATTCCTCCCCCAACTTTCGACCGGACCTAGGCAACGCTCGACGCTTCTTCGCTCTTGGTTATCATGTAACGATTATCGAAGCCCGCAATTACGGCTCGTTTGTGCATCTGCACCTTCTCGTTTTTTCCTCTTTTCGGCTTTTGAATAAAGTAGCCCACAGTTGTTCTTATTCTGATGGAATCAGCTCGCGCGACAAAATTTCCACTGACAGGGTGTCTAAGACCTGAAAAAACCTGAAAATTCTTACATGTCACGAAATTTTACTAATGAAACTGAAAATTTTACTCTTTCGTTAATTACTAACTCAGATTCCAGCAGTATACGGAATATTGATACTCGTTTATATTTTTTTTTTTAATTTCGAGTCTCTTGTATTGACAGATCGATTAAAAGAAAACGTCATTCCTTTTCTTTCTATGCATGGAACATATTTTTATACTTATTGCGCGTATTGATAAGGTTTGTAACGTACAGCTGTGGATCGTCAAAAAGGTAATGAAGAAATCCTTATTTTGTTTCTAAAAAAACCTTAAAAGCTATGATTTCCTGGACCCCGAAAAAAGTAGACACCCTGACTGACGTTTTAAACCAAAAAAAATATCATGATGTTTATCATGTGACACGATTATCTTTTTTTCTCATTTCTTTCGTTTTGCGTTTAACCAGCTGCAATCCGGATTTTCACTGCGACCATTTCCAACTCAAACACTGCATGGTAATGCGCTCTAAATCAAATATTTGACATTTCTGCTGCGCTATTTAATTTCACCGTTTTATTTATGCATTCACTGCACACACCGTCGACTACGAACGAATGTTTCCGTTGTTAAAACCATTCTGGACGTTATTTCGCAATTTTGGAACTGTTTGAAATTCGGTAAACCGTAATAAAACGAAATATATTCATATTTTGCAATCCTAGCGCCGTCAAAATCGTTGTAAAAATAAGAAAATAGTGATTTTTTTCTCAACGTTTCGCTACGATAACGTTACTCACTTCAACCTCGTGTTTAAATACTATTATGCAGTAGGCACCTACGATATTCTCGGCTCTCATCGATTTCCAATCGAAGAAGGAACTTTGAATAAATAAGATTTACTCAACTTACATGGTAAGAATTTCGACGTTCCGTAAAGCGGTTTGCTGCGAAAATTTAGCTCTGCGAACACTAATTTGTCCATTTAAATTCTATGCCGCGGTCAGATATCTGGTAAAACGCCCCGATTCCAGTCGCTTGACTGTTGTGAATATGTAAGAGGGTCCATTATGAAAATCATTCTCCCTTACGTGACCACCGATTACGAAGGCAGGTTACTTCACTCACTTACAGTCATCCATTATAGCCTCACTGTCTTTAAATAACTGTTACCTAAGTCGAGAAAAATTCGCTTTTTCAAACCGGAAGGTTATTCAATCGTAACCTGTCTCCTTCCGGAGTTGTCCGCCACCAACGTCCGGCAATTTTATAGATCTACAAATTACCAGCAGGATACCAGCTGACATTTAAATTCTCATTTCAGCCAGGCGTGGTTAACTAATGCTTACGAAATGGGGATAAACTGCTGACTTTAATTAATTCTCACTGATACGGGCTGCGGGTTAAACCGTATCGAAGGTACCGTTGTTTACAGCTTTGCAGTCCTCGTTAAATATCCAACGAACATCGGTCTGATTGGGCATTTACATGACAAGGGACCATGTCCGACAATGAATTAGCAATGGCAGGAATCCCAAGTCGCGGATAATTTCCAGCATTGGTTGTAGGTAATTGAGTGACAGGCTGAATGTGTAATGCAAATGCGTCGTAGGACGGAATCCTTAGGAAGGTTTTGCGGATCAATGTAATCCGACGTGACGCCTGTCCGTATCGTATTATTATATACACCTACTTCTCAGATTAACCCAGATTTCTCATTCCGAGATTGGGGCGTTGGAATTTCGTCCGGTATTTCCCGCACATGAATATCCAAGAACCTAATTCAAACTTCGTTGGAAGGACTCGACTCCGGTTTGCTTTCCATATACCGAGTCAAATTGACACAGGCAAACTCCTCGCTGCCGTCGAGTTTCTCTGTCGCCTTCTATGCGGCCGAGATTTGACTTGTGCCAAATTGTGTCGGCGAGTGGAAATCCGAAAGTACACACGGCTATCAATGTGCCGGCTCGTGAGTGAGTTTGAATGCAAAGGCTCCCGAAACAACTCTGGTTTGGTATTTGATATTAAACAAGAAATCGTGCGAATACGCCTAGCTTTGGCGTAATTGGAGTTTTATGAGCTGTCGTTATTGTAATACATATATTGTTAAGGATGTTTAAAAAAAAAAAAACACTTTGCGATTTTCCATCGTGACGCCCCCAAAAGAGTTTGTTTAAGTCTAAAGAAAGATTCTGTAAAAAGATCGCGCTCATTCGATTTTTCACATTTTTTTGAATTAGTGAAGAAACACGTTGTGGCATTTCAATTATTACATCTCTCCTGACATTTATATTTCACTTAAAGATCATGATCCATAATACAACGATATATCATCCGGGAATCTAAGGTTCGCAATAAATTTCAACTATTTTATGAGATTGAATTAATAACGAAAAGATCTTTAGATATACTTTTCAAACATTAACCAGAGACTTGATGTTAAGCAATAAAAAAATTTTTATTCACAATTCGTCATAAATATAAAAAAAAAATGTATAAAAGTGAAAAATCAAGTGAGCGTGATCTTCCACGTAACGTGGAACGCTAATGTTTTTTGTAACTTAAACAAACTTTTTAGGGGGTGCAATGGTGGAAAATCGTAAATTCTCTTTATTCTCAAACATTCTAATATATCTATACATATATATACCTCTCATCTGCTCTGCAACTTGCCAAAGTATTCCGAGGACGAAAGACGGCGTAGAGTTTGCAGGGCGGTTTGCCTCACCCTAACATTATATACGACAGTCAATTTGACTCCCTTTGTGATGGAAGGAATATTGGTGGAACAAGCTGTGCAATTTTCAGCCTCTACCGCACAATGTAATTTACCACGTTCGAGTTCCCGCAGCGGAATCGCTCGCTCGATAACAAACGTGCGTGAAGTCGTCTCTTCGAAAATTATTTACTTGCTCAAACGCATAACATCGATTTTTCTTTCCTATCTTCTCTCGTTTCCTCACTGGCTGACAATAATTATTCTTCTTCCCAGGGGTGGAAATTTAGGAGTGGTAATTTCAGTACGGATCAATAAATTCTGCGGAAATTTAAACGCTGTAACTGATTTTCAAAAAATGACGATTTAAATATAGGAAAAAGATGAATAAATTACAAATAATACAATGTAATTTTAAATGCACACTGATTTTCCACTTGAATTTTCAATAAAGTTACACGTAATGCTGGTACACATAAGATAAACGTAATTACCTTTATACGTTGAATGAGAGCCTTTGATCCATCCCTTGGAATATAAGAAGGTTTCTTTGAGCGGTATGAATAAATCTGATGTAGCTACGAAATGAGAGAAAAATACGTGTCATTATACATGTTTAAAATTGTATTTACATCTGAATTTATAACGAACACGAAATATAGTACAAAGTATACAGTATTTTAGATTACAGAAGGCACTCAACCTTTAAACCTAATATTATTAGTTTTTATTATAATTATAATGTAATAATAATAATGGAAAAATCCTTCATACAAAAGTGAAATAATATCTATTTTTTTTAATATATAATACATGTAATATATATATATATATGTATGTGTGTGTGTGTACATGTAATATTAATAATATATTAATTTATCTGTATAATAATTGCATGTGTGAATTAATGAATGAGGGAATGAGCATTTCGGCGGGTTAATAGAATTGCGGAGAAGCTACAACGGCTGTAGAATTTTAGTATACATAAAGTATGTGTGTATGAAGTAGAGTTAAGAACGTGTGAAAATTCTCACTTTTACCAATAATTGATGAAAATAGTTCGGACCCGGACAATATTAGCTATTAGATATTAAAAAGAATCGCGAGGATTCCAAGAGTGAAATAGAATAATCTAAATGCAAGAAGCAGTTTCTAATCAGCTGATGGCGATTGTAACATTTAATACAACAAATGTAACACTATTGATTGCAAATATGATTGGCGATGGAAAAAACGTTGAGAAAATATTATACGAATTGGGAAAGATTCGAATCTAAAATACGATTGCTGATATAAGCGCGAAAGCAAACTGATGATTGTCATTGGTAAAAATGTCGTGAAAACCTAGAGGGAACGGTGCAAGAATCGATCGGCGTTCGAATAGTTGGCGAGTTGATTTTTTTGTAAACCGAGTGGTAATTACAAACGATTCTTACGTGCATTAAAATTGCGTCGCAAACATTGCAAGCGGTCGCTCGAGACTTTTACAAGTCTGCAGACTCGATATTTAATGGATCAACATATCGGAAAAGGAAATGAAATCCAGGTTTAAGACGTATAAATACTATATTCGCATCGTTTCCGCAAACGAGTTTAATGAAATATCTTATCGCGCATAAATGGTACGAAATGCTATTATATTCTAGACCCTGCAACTGGTCGTATAATAAGTAGGATTATAACAATGAGCAAAACACTTTTAGACTTTAGGATTTATAGAGTAACAATAAAGATTACCGTGCGGAGGAAGTGTGAAAAATTCGAGCAAAATTGAACTGTGCAATGATTGTTTGTGTGACGTTTTACAGTTATTTTTCATTTAGTTTTTTCTTTTTTCTTCTTTTTCATTTTGTTTTTGTTTTTTTTTTTTTTTTTTTTTTCTTCATCTTTCAACAATGACAATTCGTGAAATGCGTTTACGTATCATTGGAAATTTAACGCCAAGTGACGAATCGCTTTGTCGCGTGAGTCAGAAAAGTAAATGTCAAAAGAGAAACGAAAATACAAATTTCGACGATATTTTGAATCGGCCAACATTGTACCACCGGTTCATAGCTTTATTTCACAAAGCGAACGTACTTTTTTGACTTTTCAGACGTCATAGATTCAATTTAAAATAAACCGATTTTTTGCTTCTCGAGTGAGTAATTTTTCATCAACTCGACAGATCAAACTTATACAGTCGTATGTGTAATTATAGTACCAGTGGAATTGCAACGTCTGCGTACAGTTTTACATAGAATATTGAATAGATACTATCATTTTATGTATTCATATATACATACATATATACCTAGATAGACATTTTATGCATATATGTATATTTATACATATATGTGTACATTTTTCATTCCTTTCTAAAATTTAAATAATTATTATCATGCCGCGATAGCTATAGCTTATTTTAGAACAACGATCTAGTTTGTGAACACTCATTCCTCGGAGATATTATAACTTTTTTAACTTTTATATATATATATATATATATATATATATATGTATAAGTATATCATATATATTATTTAGATTTATACCTTTTGACTCTATATTATATATATAAATTATATTCCTTGATAAAAACTGTATTATTATTGTTGTTGTTGTTATGATTATTATTACAATATTTATCATTATTATTGTAGATGCGATTAATAATTATAATTGTGGTTGTTGTTGTTGTTGTTGTTGTTGTTGTTATTATTATTATTATTATTATTACTTATTTATTTATCTATATTCGTCATTATTATGTACGGTTTAAATAGTTACGGTCTCGTAGTAATATATATTTATCATGTAATATATATTACATACATACATACATACATACATATATATATATATATATATATGTAATATTAATAATAATTATATTATACCTTGGCACAGCATATGAAAAATAACTATTGTATGAATTATTATTATTATTATTATTATTATTATTTTTCTCACCTTTCTCTGTTAATCTTCTTTTTTTTTCCTTCTTTTCTCTTTAGCATAGGCAAAATTGTATTTTATTGAAACTTTTTGAGCACAGTTATTATTATTATTATTATTATTATTATTATTGTTGTTGTTACTATTAATGTCTCTCCCTCTATGTTACACAATACTCTTCGCTCTCTTTTTATCCTCATCATTTACCTATAGTATATACGTACAATGTAATGTAATAATTATGTATTGTACGTTATTTGAAAACCGCTGTTGAAAATTAAACTTTACTTTATATTTACGTCCGACTCGTCGCCTAACACGTTGTTTAATATAACTATAACTTGACGGGAGTCTTTTTCTATTTGTTATAATATTATATACGTACATGAATATTTTATATATATATATATATATATATATATATACCATTATACCTATGTGTTATACACGTATGTATGAACCAACTATAATGTCAGACAAATTACCAAATCTTTTTATCATTTGTCCTAGCGTAAAAACCTTCCGTGTACCTCTAAGCTTATATTATACCTATACGTACTATATTATATATTTCTCCTTTTTTTTAAACTTCTTTTCGGTCTTTATTCAGTTTATTTCTCAAGGCAGTCGACCCAGTTTCGCCTTTTCTCCCATTGTCAATCATTGTTATTATTATGATTACTATTATTATTATCATCATTATTATTATTGTTAACTTTATCCCTTCTCTTTTGTCAGCTACGCTTTTATCCCGCACACCGTTCGTAAAGAAACACAATTTTTCATCTCCTCCGACTTTACACCTTAAACCTACACCCTGATTATCTCATACAAACACTGCGTTATTGTTAAACATTATTTTTAATTTTAATCTTTTTTACCGTTTTTGTCTTTCCCCTACTTATTTTTATCAATCCTACACAGCGAAAAACTGACACTGCACTGCACATGACGTGTATTATCGTCCATCTGCGATTATTATACAGGGCTGATAAAAATCAGGTGAACAAACCGTAACGTAGGTACGCAGATATTGTGACTGTATCGTTATTTCGCCGGGTTACAGACGAGAGACGGAATTTTATTTCAGCCCAAAGTCATCGGGGTTGAGCAGCTTGATTAACATCCGCATGTGTACTCAAACGGATCAAGTAAACCGAATTACTTAGGGTCCGGAGAATATCTTCGTCACATTTTTGGTTTCGAGTTTACAGCTGGTGGTCTACGGCTTTAATGTCACAACATATCCTGTTATTCGTTTCAATAATTCCGAGCCCCTTTACGGTCTAATTAAAATACTGCGAAAAAATAATTCGAAATCGTCGACGATGACTGATGCATTTCTATGGATTACAGATTTCTTTTTAAACCGTCAACGAGTCTTCGATGCTCTCTTGAAATTTTTCCGCTGTCCAGTGTCGTATGGCGCGGAAGACAAGGATCGTCCAAGAGTCGATAGAGATGAAGGGGGTGAAAAATCATCCTCTGCAAAGTGGAATCGAAAGGGAAAAGGCTGAAGGCTGTCGACCGGGTAAAAGCCACTTATACCTATATCGAGCTCTCGATATGAGTAGAATTTATCGATTCTCGGATAGTCGGTGAGACGGGAAAGAAATTCGGTTGTTCCTTACGGCGAAGATCCTTCTTTTATTTACCGGGCGCCGCTCGAGTTTCATGTTACACTCGTTTCACCCTCTCTTGTCGTCGAACTCGTCACGTTTCCGCGTTCCGGGGGATCCCCTTCGCTTGAGTTTTGTATCCTATTTCCTTGTTCGCTTTTCCTTTTTCACATTCATGAAAATATTACCGCGAGGTTCAGCAGATTTTTTCGGGACGGTTGATCCGTTACATTCGGACAAATTTCTCACCGTTGTACAATATTTAACGTAATCATTGCCGCTCACATCCGCGTCCGCAGCTACATGACTATGATGATTGCCTCGCGACAGACCCGATTTTCGATTTATTAATTTACAGCTCCGTCTTATAGAGTCACGTGGCCGGCGCCATTGATGTTGGTGGTGTGGCCGAACGCCATAACGAATTCGCTGATTCTGTGATCGTTGTTATCTGCACATGTATAATAGTGATATTCGATTAAAGATCGTCGGCAGTGTTGCACGATTGAAATTTCGAAAATCTCACACCGTCGCAATAAGGACAAATCAGGCAGTTCTGAGACCATTTTTTATCAGTACGGAATCTCTGACTTCTTTTTTCAATTTTTGTCAAACCTTTGGATAGGAAAATATTACCAGAATATGCACTTTGAACTAACTTCTCTAACGACTGTCCCGTATTTTCTGAAAAAATGTTTTCCCAATAAAAGAAAAGCAAACAAAAAAAAAATAAAATAAAAAAATAAATACACATTCGTATAAAATAACCTGTATTTTCAAGCAGATTACAGATTTTTTAGAGCATTGAGTGCTCTACGCGGTAAAAAATATGATCTAAAATAACATGGGCGGAACAGCGTAATAAATAGTTTCTATTGTTCAGGCAGTGTATTTCTCTCAATATTCCGTGGAAACTCTGTAGTTTTGAAATTCAAATATTTCACCATTGATTTTTCTGTCTCATAACACATTACACGTGAAAGAAATTGTCTATTCATTTCGAGCCCGTTGAAATAGACATGTCCAGATGTAGAGATGAATTGATGCAAAGTATACGAGCAGACAGTAATTTTTTTCCATAATCGACGGTCTGCATATTTCAATTCTCAATATTTGAATCGCGTCACTTTTTTCAGTATTTCAACGTTTGAGGATAAATCGGTTTGTATAAAAAGTTAAGAAAAATAGAAAAGGAAAAAACTGTTTCAAATATTTTGTAATTTTATACATGGGACAATGATAGTGAATACGAATGAAAAAAACATTCTTACCATGTGATAGAATTGAATCTGAGTAAATTTAAATTATACAAGCTAAAACATCAAGAAATTGTGAGAAGGTTTTTAACATTATTTAATGTTCGACTTAATTAAATTCTGGTGTTTTTGATTCGATTTTTACGTTTTTGGACTCATTTCACATGCTAACGAGATTTAAACAATTTAGCCGAAAAACATTTCACAAAATATTTACTCCGACAAACATATTATAACCCAACTCGAAGCTGACCGTTTTTAATATTTTATCAAGCCGCTTCTTGGAAAACAGAAATTCTCTTAACAGCCTTGAAATCGGAATAAAATAGAAAAAAATATAAATAAATAAACAAAGAAAAGACACCGGAGTTTCACAATTCCGTACATTCCGATTACAGAAAATCTTTTCTCGAACGGTTTTATATCTTAGCAATTGCGTTCTTCGAATTGCCTTGGATTCATCTCTGTTACAGAGTAGAGTTTCAGTCTCATACCGTATTCACCATAATAATTAGTTCGACTAAAATGACCGGAGATTTTTCTAACGGTTTCGTCCTCTTCTCCCAATTTTCGATCTAGATCGATTCGTCCTTAAAAAAATATGATTGAAATTTAAGGATGGGCGACACTTTCCGATTAATCAAAAACACCGACGTTATCTTCCAATTAATCGATTATTTTGATATGCCGACATTTTTACTACTCGATTAATCGATGATCGATTCTTTTTTCTCAACGTCGGATATGTAACAATTTTTTTTTTTTTTCTGTTTCCGATGATTCACTAATGGGGGAAAAAAAAAATGAATCTACAGAATGATCAGAAACCTTTTCTCGCAAGTATGTAAAATTTGTCGTTTTTCTGGCCGACTTTTGTTTTTTTTGAACATCATCGATTCGTGCGATTGACTTTTTTATTTTCTCAACGTTCGCCCGTCCCTAATTGAAACTCTACGGGGTTTCGATCCGCGCGGACAAAGCCTGACCGCGTTTTCGGGTTACCTCGAGGATGGGCGCGTACCTTGTTCTCACGACCGATAAGAGGAGTTTCCGCCGTGGTCTCGTCGACGCCCCTGGTCAGATAGGGATGAGGTGGCGGAATGTAAACAGACTTCCCGGTCGCAACCTGTGCGTAAATCGTCGGATCCTGGGGCTGCTGGCGACGCGTCAATGTGGACATAGGCAGAAGCTGAGGACGCTGAACACCCGCGACAGGAACCGGCTGGTAGCAATTTGGGGGAACCCGTCTGCCGCCCCTCTGGAGCGACAACTCGGCGTAGGTGAGCTCGATACTCTGCGGCATCAAGGGCGTCGAAGCGTTCGTTAGGCATTTTTTAACATCTTTCTGCCGCACCCGAGCTGGGGATGCGCCGGTAATATCACGGTAACAACTTACGTTGTTCCCATTCGGGCCGAAGGACGACTGATCCTGAAGCTGGCGAGACTGCGGCAGGATAAAACGGGGCGACGCGCCCTTGCAGAGCTCGGCGTACGAGTTTTCTGACCGGAAACAGAGGTAACGAGGGTTTAAAACAAGGTTCGTGCGTTTCGAGAGAAACAACGATATAAATTGTCGATAAGAATATCATTTGGACTCATAGAGAGGATTATTTTTTCCTTTTTTTTTTTTTTTTCTCTCTCTCTCTCTTCCTGCATCTCAATGATTTGTACAACCTGACGAAAAAAGCGGAGTATCTATTTGCTATCTAGCGTATCTACTAGTAAAAAAAAAAAAAAAAAAAATGTGTCGTAGATTTTACATCTCTTTTGTGGCGAACGTGCGGACAGCACTTCTCCTGGAGTCAAATCTACATCGATTTTGTGTAAATCTACCTGAGCGTATCGTTAACTCTTGCTATTGGTTTCGAAACTCTTACTATCGGATTTTTAAATCTTGCCACAACTGATGCAGATTCAACTCGAAAATAGTGCTGTCCATATATTCACCACAGGGGATGTAGAGTATACAATATTTTACTTTCCATGACGGGAAGCGTATTATTGATCGAATAAGTGCACGGATATCACTGGCAGAAAAATTGAACCAAGCGTAATGTCCATTTCATGTTTAACTTACTTTTTACATTTCTGTTAATAAATATGATACAAATTATTGTAATTTTGACGTTTAAATTGTCATATCATCGTATTAATTTGTACTTTGTAATTTTTTTTTTTTCACTTCGTAGTACATTAAAAATTGGTTAAATCGAGCCAGAAAAAAAATTTAGTGGAACTGCTAGAACATTTTTTTTTCAAACCGTGTATCAATCCGCACGTAAAAATTGAAAACGTGTATAAATTTCCGGAGGATGTGTACGTGTGTACGTACATATACTTTATAGACACAGAGGCATGGAACAGGGTAATATTTTTCTGTCACACCGCATAACCGGCAGGTACCTTACACACGCAAACATAGACCGGAAACGTATACGCGTCCATCCATAGATCAGCGACCTCGTAGATTTTTCACCCCGCGTTACGGTATCGGGGTGCAAATATACACATACAAGGAGGGTAAACCGCTTTCAACGAGCATTATATTCCAAGTACCAATTTGCAATTAATTAGCCTTTATCTGTAAGAGCGTTTGCGCATAATACTGCCAGGTATAGGTATAGGACTGCGGGCGGCGACCCTCCCCATGGATATACGGGGTCGGTGCCTCCATGGTATATCATCGTTAGGGTCCTAAGCCGCGATACTCTCTGAAATTAAATCGATTCCTCGGATCCGAGGCGCGGAATTCCGCAATGACTCGAATCGGAGTAAAACGGTAGACAAATCCCAACTCTCGTAGGTCCGACTTACCGTTGGCGTGGGGTATGATGTCGGGGTTCTTCTCGAAGCTCTCTATGCTGTCCGCGTTGGCCGGCAGGCTCGACGTCTTCTCGTTCGGGGCGGCAAGGTTCGCCATCCCTCCGTCGTCGTGCGAGTCCTTGTCGTCCTGGGGGCGGGGCCGGTACCGCAAACGGACGGCAAGGACTATCACGAAGATGACCAGGAGCAGACCGGCAGCTGCGCCAACGACGGCACCCAGCAGCGGACCCGAGAGAGACAGCATCACGGGCGTCAGAGCTGTCGACGTAAACTTTCGCTTTAATATTCCACCCCGGGACTCCCGGCAATCCCTTGCCCACTTAACAAACAATCCGAGTACACCGGTGCTCTCTATTTCGACCCCCGCTGCGGAGGAGGATCGTTATATGTATGATGTAATGGGAACGAGACGCTCAATCTTATCGCGGAACGGATCTCCCCGGCTTTTATCAAGCCCAGGTATTGCGGTATTATTCCAGTCGGCCAAGGATTATGCTTCGTGGTTTGCGCGAGTCGAGATGAGATATGCGGGATGTTGGATCAACGAGTTCGAGTTGGCCGAATTTCTTCCGGTGTACCGTCACAGCTCTCGTCCAGCGAAATTTTTCGTTCTTTCATGCTGTTTTCCGGTTTCTCGACAAAGTGACGCGATTTTTTGTTAATTAATTGATAATTCTAAATGACGGTTCGTTGAACACCCGAAACGTTGACGTAACCGGCAGGTTTCAGGCTGAGGGAGTTGAGATTAAGCGATATTTACTCCACATTCGATTTTGAACTATAATCGAAAGGAATCTACTATACCAGAAGCTTTAAAGTAATAGTTTGATTTTATTCCTTGGTACGAATACTTCGTCGGTAACTCCCAGAACATTTTTTCGTAACTTGTACTCAAATTGTACGAGAATTCTGAGAATAAAAATTAATTATCCTCGAAATCGGAGGGTTGATTGAATTTTCACAACTTCCCAAAAGCTAGACTCGGAATTCGCAGCGTGTAAATTACCACCTCGACAAGTGTACTTTCGGCCCGCGAGTATAAACGCGCACTCAATCGATCGTCACTAGCAAGTGTAATTGAATGGGTATTGTTTGATTTGGTGTGAAAGGAACAAGTAAAAAGTAAAAAATCCAACAAAAATAGCTGAACGTGGATAAATATCAACTAAAAACGATCGAACTTACGAAGGGCTTGCAACAGAGTTAATTTGCGCCCGAGGCTACAGGGTGCCGTCTATACACAGTCCGGATTGTGTAAGCTTGCTAAAACACTTTGACGCGACGTCGTGGAGAGTCTCGAAGCAATTAGCTAATTGTGACGTTGGACGTTTCATAATTACGAAGCCTCGTAGCGATCCTCGCGTTTATACATATATATGAACCAATCGCTGATAACTAGCCGAGTAATTAACTCGGTAATTGAAAAGAGTCGGTGCTGAGCTGGGTCGGCTGGCTTCAACCCTTTCAGTCGGGCATTTTTCAACTTCAACTGAATTTCGATACTCGGGGATTTTTGGAGCGGCTGATCACGAATCTGAAGTCAGAGTTTGATGATTTATAAATTAAAAATCGCGGATCCAATATGGCGGATGTAAAATCGAAAAAACTATCAAAATTCGATGATTCTCGCTGAAACTCGTTACTCGGAAGTTTTCGGGGCTGCACGAAGTAACAGGGATGGTTCGAATTTGTAAGTAAACTGCGATAAGGCTAGGACATGGAAATTTTTGAGGTAGAACGCCGAGCATCCCACTGTGACTGAAAGGGTTAAAACCCGCGTCCTCTTCACGCTGCAGGCTTCAGCGATCTCCGGGACATTGCACCTGCGTGCATGCCGCTTTTGATGCATAATATGCTTATGCAAGTATATGGGTAGACGTATGCACGTAAAATACGTTGGTACAGCGGAAACTCGTCGCTCTTCAAAGTTGAGTCGTCGAATTATCCAAGCATTGTTCTCACAGAGGTTTCTTTGACCCGGCCTACGTCTATGCTGGTCATTGTCAAAGGAACAATGCCCACCCTTGTTCCTTACTACCGAATCAGCGTGAGTCGAGGTACTGTCCTATGGTGGGAAGACGAAATCCTCCGCACGGGAACCTTTTAGGTGAGCTAGACTCAAGCAGCCTCGCTACACACCGAGTGCAAGGAAGCTTCCCGAAGCTGGAAGCTCTAACGAACCACGAAACTAACGATGCTCGTTTTGGGTTTTTATCTGGTATCATATATGAAATTGGCAAGAGGGTGCGGACTGCGATGCTGGAATACGAACGCGTGGAATTTGGCCGCGACGAAAATTGAGATGCTTGCGGCTTGCGTGATCGCAAATTAGATACGATTGCCGCTGATAAGGACGAGCTGTGGTTAACCCTTACACTGCACACCGAGGTCAAAAGGACTCCACGGCATCTTCACCGTAAATTCCATATGAAAAGCATCAAGAGTAGTCTGATTTGATCAAAGATAAATAATGAATCATCGTGAAAATCGTTAATTCATTCTTTGTCCAAAAATTCAACCTCACTCGCGCAAATAAATACTTTTCTTTCATCGCACGGTATCTTAAAATTTTTTTCACCTCAAAATATGAAAAATTCTACTCTGTGAATGATCTATTTTCCGGTATTTTGTTGGTTTAGGAATTTTTTTTACCACATTCAACATTTATTCATTTTTATATTTGCAGAAGGCGTGCAGTGTTAGGTCACTCAAAAATTTGTAAAAGTGTTGCATTAATCGTGAAAGATTGACGATGAGATGATTTTGGTTCTTGCAGGCGTGTTCAAAATTCAAGACTCAACAATCTTTCGGATACAACTCGGCTGTAACACAGTGTAAAGAGACGTGCAAACTCAGGGTGCTGCTGCATAATACATTTTCATCTTTTATGCAGCGACAACTTTTCGCGGGTGGTAAAAGTCAAAAAGTAAAAAATTTAGTTTACTTTACATTTTTTTGGAGTATATATTTTTAGCCTTACACATATACCGAAGTCATGAATACACGGGTGCTTCGCTTGCATACTTTTTTGTTTTAGTCAACACTGAATTTTTGTTCCACATTATATTGAAAACTGTCATATTTGACAACGATCGTACGATCAGTTTTTATGAGTATTTTGAGGCTTCGCTGTCCGAGAATAAAATGCGATGCAATGAAATTCCTTCAATTTGTTTGAAAAGTTCTCGTGATGACAGAGATTTTTCAATATCTAATCTCACTCGTCAAACTTGTTTTTTTGTCAGCTTTCTAATTGTCCGTCGCAACGACGGCGTGAAATCGTAAAGCGCGATTGTTCGAGATTATCAAAAAGCACGTGACGAATGTGAACACATGTCAGGTATATTATATAATTTTTACTCATATCATTACATCTATAGAAGTTGAGGGGACCCAATGTACCAGTCAATTACCGTTACAAACGAGGACCAAAACTCTGATTCAGCCACGTTGCGATTATTCGTTGAAAAGCGCTGACAATTATTTATTATACAAGCTTAAACTCGATTCCTTGTTTATTTTACCGACTTGACTCAATGGTATAAAAAATTGCGATTTTCATTGAATAATTACATCACGTGTGACTGAATGGATCGAGAATTTTCCTACCTTGAGAAAATTGACTCGAGTACTGGTAGCTTCAATTTAAAACGTGTAACATCTACGTGTCAGTTGCATGCAGCTATAATGTTATACAAGTCTAAAAATTCCACTGAAAGGATGAATAAATCGTGTAGTTATAATAAAAAGCGAAGCGCATAGTGAGCAGGCATAAAAAATCCCCCTTAAATAATAGAGTAAGCAAAAGAAAGAGGGTATAAATTGTATATGTATACATATACGTGTACGGGTCGGGATGAAACATTCCCGATGCTTTCAACACATCGGTTCAAAATTGCAGTTCTACTTCCCTTGAATATGATTTACTAAATTTTGTGTTCGTCTTTTTCTTTCCTCCAACTTTAACTCCCATATTGAAATTGAAAGACCGCGAAGCTCGGACAAAAAAAAAAAAAAAACTTGGCAGCAGGTCGATGTGCGAAATGTCGATTTGCCGAATCCGCGACGATACATATTTTGAGGAGCGCGAGTAACGAAGGAGTTGTAGAATTTGTCGCGTGGGGTGCAGGGTGAATAAAGATAGATCACACAGAGGGTTGTAAAAATTGCTTGAATGCACAGAGAAGAAGCACGCGACGTTGCCAGGGCAGCTGCGTAGACTGGACTCGCGATATCGGTTGAAATCTCAGATCATGTCAATGAGGCGGGGTTCAAGTTCCGGATTAAAAAAGTTCCGAAATCGCCTAATTCCGTATTGTTTCGTGGCGAAACTTCAAGCAATGAAATCAAACGTTTGAGAAACAACAGAGGTTCCGAATGGTCCGAAATCCGAGTGGTCCTCAAAGTTCCGAAAATTCAAGTTTCTGTGGAGTAAAATTCTGAAAATCAAAACATACTCACACGGTGTATTTTACTCAACGAGTGGTTGTGAAAAATCAGAAAGACCAGAATTGCCGAAGTAAAAGTATCGAAAATCCAAAACAAAGAAAGATGAAATTGGTGAAATTCGAACGGCACTGAAAATCTTTGATCATTCGGAATTTCGGATTTTTTAATTTTCCTATTTCGGAACTTTGATCATCGGGTTTCGGACCATTCGGAACATTAACGTTTCGTTAAAGTTCGACTTCCTAACTTCAAAAGTTTCGCCGCGAAAGAATTCGGAATCCGTCGCTCGGGGAACATTTCGAATTCGGAATTTCAACCCCGCCCGACGTCAATGTGATCCCTACCTGGGTATCGCTGGTGCTCCAGGGTCTCGCCCTCCTGGACGAAGTGCTGGCTGTGGAGAACGGTTGCGTCGCTGGTCGCGTGGGCCGTCATGATCCTTAGGGAGAGGACGAGGCCCAATTGGCTTCGTTCCGCCGGGAGATCCGTCACCTCGAGGATGCTGGGGGTCAGACTAGTCGCCGATGCCAGGAGTCGTCGCGAACCGGCGTCGAAGACCTGGAGGACGTACGTCGCCGTGTTCGGGTCGAAGTACTCGCTCTCTGCGCAGCTCACCCTCACCATCGTTCGACTCTCTTCCCGGATCGTGCAGTTCTCCGGAGACGGGGGACGCGTCAGCCGTTCACCTGCTGGTACGGGGATAATCTGCCCTGAACGTTCATCGTCTATAGGATCCCACCGTTGTCGGTGCCGCGGTTTCTTTTCTTTTCTTTTTCTTTTTTTCTTTTCAAATTTTTACACTCTCCTTTCAGCCCGACTTTGCCGAGTAGATATCCGTCTGTTCCCTCGCCTCCGCACTTCGAGGCTTGCGCAAATTTTTCCACGCATTTTATATCGTTATCTATGTGTGCTGTCTTTTTTGTTTCATATTTCTTTTATTTTTATGCCTTGGCAACGAATTTTCCAGGGTCAAATTTTTTTTTTTGCTATTTTTCAGCGAAATATACGATTTATAGTATTGTCGTTGTGCGCAAAAAATTGATTCAGGATTTACGAGGCCAGATCAATTGCGTCAAAAGTTAGGAAAAGCGGGAGATGAAACGTTCGAAAAGATATCCGCCAATTTTATTTGCGCCAGTAATGGTGAACACGGATTAAACAAAGTCTCTATTGCCTTATAGAAACGACTCGTTGAGTAAATTCGAATAATAAAAACTATGAGCGCGTCAAAAATTAGTCTTTTAAAATTGAAACGTTTAAAATTATTAAACTCTACAAGTGTTTCTCATACGATTCTAATCTTTTTAGGCTTTGTCATTCGTGTTCACTTATCATTGGCGAAAAGAGAACTGTTCAAATTTTTTAAAACGTTCCTTTTTTTTTTGCTCCCTTTTCCTCTCCTATCTTTTAATTCCGACGGTAGTACTCATTAATCCTGAAGTGTTTACGGTAATCCTACGGTAAATTTTCCTTCAATTAAAAGCATAAATGTCGACAAAAAAATATAGCTAAGCATCGAAAAGTCCCGAGTAATTCCATACACTTCGTTTATTTTCTATTTCTATAACACAAAAAGCTCGTTGATATGACGTCAGTGATCCTCGTTCACGCATAACCGCTGCGCTGTGTGGTAAATTTTTAATTTTTTTTTTCTTCTCTACATCCGGTTTAAAATCCCGCATCACGTATCCGCGTAACATATACGTTTCGGGGTAATGGAGTCAGGCTCCGGGCAGCCAACTCGTCGGCACAGTTCCATGTACGTGAAAATGTTTACTTTGAATCGAATTTCAATACAGGTCTAATGATGTTTTTTTTCTCTCCTCTTTTTTTCTCTCCTCTCCACCCTGACGTTATAAAAGCACGCAAGGATCGTGCAACCTTTCAACATTTACATTACGCATTACCGATCCGCGATATCGGCTCCGAGAAGAGTGAGGAATATGAAGAAAAAAAAAAGGTGACGAAAATTTTGCTCGAATAAGATTCCCTGAATCTTCTCATAAAAAAATTCAGAACTCCCTGACGTTTTCCCACGAAACTTAGCTAATGTTGGCCAGCTTTTATGACCAAAAGCATCAGAAGTTCCGCACATTGAATTTATAAATTTGTATCTAAAAAACACATAGAATTGCTTCGATTCACACAAACAATTAGAAATTGAACAATGAAAATCTCCGAAAGTTAGCTGTTATTTAAAATTTACGAAGCATGGCTAAAGTTTGAAACCGATTTATAAGAAAAGTAAGTTTTTCCCTATCGTCCATCGTGATTCCCTGACTTTTCCCCGACTATTCCCGGTTTTCCCGATCTGTCACCACCATGTCGATGTACATCTGCAAGCGAAAATTTCGCGACACGTGACGAGGCCGGAATTGCGTTTGTAATACGAATAAGCCTAACCGCATGCCAAAGCTCCAAGGTACGGTAGGTGTACCTGGCACGTGATCAGATATCGCATGTTGTGCCGAAGCCCCGATGATGTATAACATAATATGAGAAAGTCCCGCTTTCACGGATGACCGACAAAAGGCCAACAAGTTATCGTGCAAGCTTCGCCTTGACCCCTGACCCCCGTTTCTCGCGGCGAATTTCAAACGCTTATTCGCTTATTTGCACCACCGTTTCCCGCTCGTTTATCGATTTCCGTCCGCATATCGTTGCATACGCAGGTCCGTGAATTTTCGGTGCGCGTGCGTGTGTGTGTGTGGATTTTAGTTCGTATTCCATCCCGGTCGAATTCTTTATATTCCGCACCCCCTGCGGATAAAATGTGATACAGCTTATATTGCGTTATGCCTTCATCTCGGTCGACGCGAATCTTTCGAGGGGGACACAGAGGTCAACGAGCTCCATAGTTTTTGTCCTGTGCTTTATACGCGAAATGTCGCGAAACAGTGTATGAAAAGTTGGTAAAGCGAGAGGAAAAAAAAGACATACCAATAAAATTACTCCGCCACAGTGGGAATTTTCAAAACAGATTTCTTAACCTTATTTTCATTTTTCTTTTTTTTCGATTAGACTAATTTGCTTTTGCACAAAATAATTTGGCGTCTATACCGGTCTCCGTGGATAATTGCGTAAAGGTTTTGAGGTTTTTTTTTTTTTTCTTCTTTTGTTGATTTCTTTTCCGAAACTACGATGCGCGACTTCACTCAAAACGACCGTAGCTTCACTTTGCAGGTCGTTCGTCATTTGTCACACTTACCGAATGTCAATCCGGTTTCTTATTTTTTCATATAATGAATGCTGAGGGAATATTGAAAGTTTTATTTTCCTTGTGTGATACGGACACGTAAGAGGCACGGTTCGTAAAATTTTTAGTCATTTATAGTCGAATCCGTTGTTTCACAGCAATGAAAAAATTCTTTTCGAACTTCCTTTTGAAAAATTGAACGGACGATAGAAAAAAAAAAAAAATAGAGAAGACACATTCGCAAAAGCTGGTAGATATACGCTAAAAATGCTCTTTTTTCACGGCACTTTCAATATTACGCTCAGTGGAAACATTCGACCGCAGCCCACTGGACTCAAATTCCATTTCCTGTGACAAGAAGTACATTTTCACTGTCCACACACACGATGTTACGAATATTCGTTCATAATTAACTGGAAAGAGAAAGAAGAGAAAAAATAACCCGTAACCACTTTTGCAAAGTTCGTTTAAGCGATAAAGATTGATAAGGTTTTCGGCAAATGTTAAAGCGTGGAAGAACAATAAAAATTGTTAGCCGAAAATTTGGCGAATCGAATCGTATAAGCTCTATGGTAACCGTACCTATTTCACGGGCATTGATAGCATTGCGGGTTCATAAACTGACGCTTAAATTCGACGAGCTTACGGCTGGAGCGATAAAAGATCGATAGACACGAACGCGGATCGCGGGGCGAATGGATCTATCGGCAAATCGGAGCGCCGAGTGACCGGAGCAATGAATCGAGCTACGGACGTTTTGAGTGACGCGCGAATGAGGGAAGGAGACACAGTCTTCTCTACTGGAATCATATGCGAATATAATACGTAGGTGTATTATACGTGCATATTCATATGTGTGTTGTATATTCATATGGTGTATAGTATGGTATAACATACGTAAGTATACAGCTAGGTATACGGACCCATTTTACTTCTACGATGCAAGGCCGTGCAGCGTAGCAAACAGTGCTCAAAATTAAACGTAATATATCAAC
Organism: Neodiprion fabricii; assembly: GCF_021155785.1. Taxonomy (NCBI): domain Eukaryota; kingdom Metazoa; phylum Arthropoda; class Insecta; order Hymenoptera; family Diprionidae; genus Neodiprion; species Neodiprion fabricii. The sequence continues at coordinate 35,670,460 of NC_060239.1, read as the reverse complement.
GCATACTTATGCATTATGGGTATTAGGTGTATAATTGATAATATACGTGGTATACAGATACGTATTGCAGGGTGTAATAGTTTGGAAAATAATAAGTGAACGTTTTGGATTATACAAGAGTTGCAGAAAAAAAAACATTTCACCGCATGTATCGAAGCTATTTTTTTTTAGAGAAATTTATGTTAGCTGTTCGTAATGTTTTTTTTTTAATTATTTTCTTGCCTCACGTTTTTATATTCATCACATCACACCGTAGACATCGAGACGAATCCAACGAGCTACGACAACAATTATTTAATTCTTAACATTGACAAGATACAGCTAATTTTAAGTCTTTGTCCTTTTTTAGATGATCTCTTTTTTGTTTGGAATATTCAAAAACCGCTAATAGAATTTGTTAGCCAAAAGAAAATTTATACCGATCTTAAATAATATCGGGGTAGTCTTGAAGTTTGTTTTTGGTCGAAAAAAAAACTTAAAAATACAGCATTCGGTTTGAAAAACTGGTCTTAAACAAATATATGTGTATAGTCCGGTTAGATAATTCGAACGACAGTGTTGTATAAGTGGTAAAATATTTCTCCTTCTTCAAAATTGACGAATTTTAGGTGAAAATAACACAATCAGTTTTTGTTTTTACTGCAACTACATTGCAATTTCTAAAGTACTCACCTACAGTTTCCTCGTACTAATCCACCCCGCGCAGGTATACACAGGTATGATTATAAACTCGAGTATGTAACGCAACGTACAAATTCGTGTAAGTGAAACGCTAACGCGGCTGCTAACGACGGCCAAGACTTTTCTTATCTTTGTCTGACAGCAAACTTACCAGTCCGACGTTCGGGGAGGTTCAGGGTCGTCGTCTTCAAACGGACGGGCTCACTGCGTCCCTTGGAGTTGCTCGCGAAGACGGTGACGTGGTAGGTCGTTCCGGGGTCGAGACCATTGACGGAGAACATCGGCACCTTGCTCGTCGAGTTGTAGACGAGGGATCCGGCCTTGGCCAGTTCGTTGCCTGTCTCGATGTCTATTTCGAGGGTGAACTCCTGGGGAAGACCCCCGTCAAATCCCTCGGTACACTCGACGTGAAGGGAGTCGGTGGTCTGATTGAGGACCGAACAGTTGTGCGGATTGTCCGGATGACCTGCAACCAGATTTATGCCAAGCCTTGGGTCACCGTGGGCGTGAAAACATATCCGGAGAAACGCAGGGGCGGCACCTGATGTGCCTGAAAAATTGCATCACAACTTTTTCTTCTTCTTCTTCTTCTTCTGGTTCTTCCGCTTTGCCAAGCTTTTGCGGCCGCTGCGAACGTGCCGTGAAAACCAAGCGTCACGATTTTCTACTCTACAGGGTGCAGCGAGTCGGGAATATTTATAGCAAAGCTGCACTATTTGCTGAAAATCCAGACGATATTCCATCGTCGAAAGACCAATCGGTTCGACTGTTTTTTCAACGGTCACTGATTTCCCCGATTGTGCTGCATCGAACAGGGTCTGTGCAAAAGTTCGAACGTATCATTATCCGGAATTCGATTAGTCCAAACGGTTGAAATTCTCATCAACTCCGACGCATCGAGGGGTTGAAATTCCTGACGGTTGAAATTACCGAAAGGTCAGAATTCCGCGAACGATTCTAACTGGCTGTAGCGAAAAAATTTTCCCGAAGTATTAATTACGACCCTTTGGAAATTCATGCCATTCCAATATTTACCCAGACTGTCAGGATTCGAAACAATTATTGTCATTCCTAATATCGTGCGTCAAAACAGCTGTTGCATATAATTTCCAGACTATTGGACTAGGGCTTATTTCCCGCTGTTCGACGATTTCTACACATTCCGCAAATAAAATTATACAGTAGTCGCTGGAAGAGTATGAAGAAGAATTCATTCCCATCATGCTAACGCTGGGAACTCTATTACAAGTGCCAGGTTGTTAAGGAGGGTCGGGTAAATACTACAGAGGTACTATAATATAATCGTTCGATCCATAATGAACAGTGAGCTACGCTCGTCACTCTACGTTCCGATCGGGTAAGGGGTTCCGGAACTTCCGGTCAGCCGGAGACTCGATTCAACGATCCAAGATCGGAACGGCGGGAGTCAAGTGACCACGAAACGCGATCCGCGTTGCGGAGTAGATGCAACGCCGCTTCATCCAATTCATGCCCAGCTGAAAGCCACACACCTACTCACGTCGGATTTCAGGACGTCAAAGAGCTCGTTAGAGATTGACGAGAGAGAGAGGGAGATAGAGAGAGAATGGCACCAGACGATGGAAACCGGAGAATCTTATCTCCGAAATGGCGGCACCAAAGGCGGTCACAAATCGCTATGGATCGGGCCATCCAGGCCAACCTTCACACCCCGTTGGTCTCGAGGCAATATACTCCCGAATATCCGCCCTTGAACGAAACGCCCGTGTGTAGAGTCCGGTTATTTTTTCAGCCCAACAGTATACGGATAGTGTTCCAACAGAAATCGTCACCCTTGGGTGTTTCTCCGCAGCGTTCGCCGAGTCACGTCTCTGATCATTCGGGTAAAGGCCAGGACCATTTGCCAAACGAATGGCTAAACGAAAAACGTCGGTGGATATAATCCTTACCGGATTAACCGTCTCACGGTGAAAAGAAACGTGAAGCCCGTTAAAGCGACAGTACGACGTAGACACCGAGTAGCGAGTTAAAAATGGTACTTGTGCAAAATTTGGCGTTCATTTGATCGGCATGAAAGAGGAGATGGAACCACGAAAGACCGACGGTGCATAATTCACTTCCGGTACTCGAGACACGTGGATATGCACCAGGCAAGAAAGGGTCATTCAAAGCTTTTTTTTTTAGTAGTCGTGGTCACTCACCGGCAGGAACGATGGTGTATACGCATGGCTCCAATTGGGCCCCCTGATCGTTTACACCCAAGCAAACGAGGCTTCCGTAATCGGACTCGGTCATCGGGGTGTAGGAAACTACCGATTGGGCCCGATCCGAGGTTACGTGAGCCTGGGCGATGTCGACGGCTTCGGCGCTGCTGTTGAACCTCCACGTGAACGAGACGTTGGCGGGGTTCGCCTCGAGTTCACAGCGTATCCTGACGGTCTCCTGACGCGCGACTCCGTAGACCTTGGTTTGACCAGGTCTGCATACCGGAGCGACTGGAAAATCGGAAGGAAAATTTGTCAAGTTGTTTACTTACCGATATCCGGTCGATATTTCACTCACACTTTATGTCCAGATTAAGGGCGTTGCTCTCCCCGTCACCCTCGCGATTGCTACCGACGCACGTGTATATTCCGGTTCGGCTCCGCGTCACACTTTGAAGCACCAAGCTCTGGTTGCTAACGATCGTACCAGCGGCCGCGTTGTGGTACAACGGATTACCCTGGACACAGATTTGGCAGGTACGTTATAGGTATAAATCAAGATCCGTGTAGATTTACCCGCGCATTGGTAGCGGGGATTTTTAATCGATTAGTGACTAATCGACTGCGCTTCTCCCGCCCACCCTTACGTGTACATACGCTCTGGAAATTCAATCACAATATGGAAAAGAGAAACGTCACGAGCTTCGATAAATCTCGTGCGGTATATACAACAGATTTCTAATTCAAAAACCAGTTTTTTTACCGACCCCGATATCTCGTTACCCGAATTGCTTCGGACCCTTTGAAAAAGTATTTCAACCTCGAGCCGCTGTACAGTACTCATCGTTCAATTTGATAAAGAAACAAAAAATGTCTTTCACATTGCGCAGAAACTCACGTTGTGTCGCCAGGATACCTTGTAGACCCATGGATTCGACTTGATGTTGCACTCGAAGTAGACGTCGATGCCTTCGCGGATCGGACTTCCGTTAAGGTTGCTACCAAGCTCCAAGGTTACCACGGGTGTGTCTGCGGAACGTGGTGAAAATGTGTAAAACATAGGCGACGGCTGTGAGACCGAAATAGGAATGATTTTGAGTGGCGTAAAGCATGACGTCACAATTGTTATTAGACGGTGAGAATAAATAAACAAGGCACAAACAACATCTGCGATGATATACTAGGGTACAGCACTAGGCTGGTCTACGCGGAGCGTGAGAAAAAGCAGACCTCATCGCTTCGCGAGATTAAGGTCACAACGTGTCGAACAAGAACAAAACAAAAAAAAAAAAAAAGAGAGAAAAAAAACGTAACAGCGACGAAAAGTTAAACAAATTTCACTCTCACGGTGTATATCGAGCTTCCAGCCATCTTCTATCGTCGAGTGTGGAATCGAGGGTACGCTTCCTTTGCAGGACAAGAACTTCCCGGCGTCCTCTATGCTCGGTACGAAAGTCAGGGTGCTCGTCGTCGTGTTGCCGTCCGGACTGACCTGCTCGACCGGGCGTGAAACGAAAAAGTGTATAAAACAAGACAATCGTCGACGACGTCGTGGACTGAGTACGGAAAACGGGGTAATTGCCAAGGGGACGAAAAACCCCGCGGCAAATGCGGCTAGGTACGGAACAAAAACACGAGACTCAGTTTTCCTAATTTGCCAGGAGAAGGCGCTGCGCATCGGCCTTTGTCTTGCCTACGGTATTAAATTTTCTCCGTTCCCATTTGTCGGGAACTTTACTGTTTTTTACTTTTCGGAGCTGAATTAAAACTCGATCATCGGACGTCAGGGCTTCGGTACATGTACGCACTCATACACTCAGCGAATCGTCCGGTAGTTTGCTTCGAGTACCTAGCTTTGATCTACGAGAATAAGAAGAAAAAAAAAACCACACACACACACACGCGACACCTAAGCCTCACCGTCAGCCTGGTGTTCTTCAGCGGTATGTTTCCCTTCGACCATATGACGTCGGGTGTCGGTCTAGCTCCGACAACTTCGCATTCAATTTCGTAAGTGGTACCGGCACTGAGCGGTCGGTTTTCACCCTGGAGTCGCACCCACAATGGTTTAACTGAAATGCAAAGGTAGAATGAAGTCGCGATGATCGTTCGAACGCGACGCGACGCCGATGTTAATATACGCTTACGATTCATGTTCAAAGTTACAGTCCCAACGATCGGTGTGACCATGTTATTGTTGGAAGCCTGACAAGTGAGCGTTGTGGAAAGGTGTTTCCGTTCCAACTTCTCCAATCGCAGCACATTCCGCACACTCCGATTTCCCACAGCTTCGAAACTCTCGTCCAGCAGAACGCTCTCGTCCCACCAAGTTACTCGGGGTTGGGGTCGTCCTGCAATATCGCATGCCGATTCGTTACCCTGGCTACTACGACTTGGAATTACACCGGCGAAAAGACAAGTTTGACAGATGGAGAAAGCACTGGCTGCAGAGGCATCGAGGAGGAACGTTCTGACCTTACGGAATATTGTTTCAGCCTGTTCGTTACCGTCTTAATTACAATCTGCCATTTAACAGTGTAGTTTATCTTTTTCCCCATCTGTCGAATCGAACGACTGTCTTCAACTTGCGCAATGTTCAGATCGTTTTCACGAGAGATACGACATTGCAAATAGAAAAGTGCCGTGTTCGCGCATAATGTTGCATAAGGATAAACTGTGGCGATAATAAAAAGGCGAAGAAAGGTATAATAGAGAAATTCTCACCCCCTGTCGCGACGCATGTAATGTTGACGGAGGCACCCTCGCTGTAGGGACCCAGAATGTAATTCTGGATGTGAGCGATCCCGTCTTCGTCCAGTATGCTCAGCCTTTCGGGGGGAACTGTAACCGAAATTCATCGATAAATTTGGCTCCTGTGTATAAATCCTCTCCGGACCGTAATATATTCCGCTGTTGCCAAAGGGGGTTTTTCGCTATATTACGGTTTTGCTCAGAAAGTGGCGGGGCTCGTTCCCAGGCTCTGCCGCGTTATACATACAGCCGACACCGGCGAATCCATACATATATAAATAAAACACGTGGTAACAAAAACTAAACAAAAGCGAATAAAACGGCGATAAAAAACGGGAAAAAGAAGAAAAAAAGACGAGAGAAAAGAAAAAACAATTCAATTCCTCTTCCGTAATGACTTTGAAACCTAATTGTGAACTGGTACACGACTCGTTTAAAAACAGGCTTTTACATCCGGGGGTTGAGAACAAAGTCCAGATGCGTAAGGGTGGTTTTCTTTTTTTGTATTTTTTTTATTTTTTTTTTTTATTTTCTCTCTCTCCAAATATCAACAAACATGTTGAGTGACGAAAAAGGTGCGTGTTAAAATTTAGCCCAGTTAATTGATCGATGGGACAAAAACGGAAAAAATGCCAGTTTCTGACAAAATCCGAATTCACGGCATTTCACTGTTCTTGCACCGCGGCGATAATAAATCCTTTGACGGGGCGAACCGGGGAACGATTTTCTTGTAAAAAGGTAACGCCAACCACCCGCCGGATTTCCAAACCAAAGTGAAACGTTAACGGGGGCTCGGGCGAATCCCCGAATAGCGGAAGATAGACCGCGGCGCCATGGTGCCAGGGTGCCGGGGTGATCGAAGAGGAATCCAACTCCTGGCATTCAAATAAATTCTGGCTTTGTTCGTGGCCTCGATAGACACGTGACCCCGGATCAACTTGGGATGCAAAACCGGAATCCGAGTCGATCCGCTCGGCTACAGCAATGAAAAATTGAGCACAAAAACGACTGATTCAAGGGCTAAAGAAAACAACAAGAAAAGAATTGCAACCCTTTTCTCTGAAAAGCAACAGGCACGTTGCCTTAAATTTTTTGCCCTCGATTTTTGTACTTTCGAATTCAAAAATTAATGTGTTCCACTTACTGATGACGGTCAAGTTGACCTTGCTGTTTCTGGTCGGCGACTGCTTGAAGTCAACCCTGCATCTGTAGAGTCCATTATCCTTCTCGGTTACGGATTCGAGGTTCAGTTTAGCGGGCTTGTCGGACTGCTTGAAGAAGGCTCTGTTTCCGATACTGGAATCAGACCAGTGCGTGGCGTGCTGCACGTTGCCGTGACCCCGACAATCGAAGCTGCAAAATCGACGCAAGAAAGACAATGTAACGTTGAACAGTGCAAATTTTCCTTTCGCTTTCACTCGTCCGGATAAAGAACATCTCTCGCATTCACTACCCGAGAATTAAAGAGGGTCAGGGTTTGACTTTTCGCAGGAAACATGAAAGACGTTTGAAAAGGTAAGAAAAAAGCGTGAAAATTCGCTAGGCTTGTTTCTGTGATCAACGAAATAACGCGAATTAGCGCAAAATTGGCCACCTTATTTCCGTTTCGCCATTTTTCCATCGTGTATATTTCGCAGACTATTTTCAGATAAGAAACACGGTTGCACTACCACGTAGAGAAGAGACGAGAAAAGGACGGTGCAAAAAGGACGACGCCGGGAAATTCTGCGAGCTTTCGCAGTTTCCCCCTGGGGTATTTTTCTCCGCACACGGTCACGCCAGCGCAATATTCACGCATGCCACGGGACTCGCTTGCTAGCCTTCGAAATAACGCCATGCGTGCGAGTTCCATTGAGAGAAGAGGACGACGTGTCCCCCTCGTGTGAGCCCTTTGAATCGGCCTGAGATTAGTGTCGTCGTCCTTTATTGTCCTCGCGAGTGCGAGTGTTGTAATTAATCCGAGCGTGAACACTGCAAGCTCTTTTGGCTTCGATCGTGATCGTCACCATCATCGACGACCTCTACTCCACGTTTACAAACCTGTATATCGGATTGTTGGATTCTTCTTTGTACCAGATGACCAGATAGAGTCGGTCACCGTTGATCGGAGGCTCGACGTCACACGGCAGCTGCGCTACTCCTCCAGCTACGGCCTGAGCTTCGCTCATCGCAACTGAAAATAAAAATGAAAAGAGCTTTCGGTTAACTTTGCAATCAAAAGAACCTCGGAATCAGACACGACTTTGATTCAGAGAAATTAGCGTATGTCGACGATTCTTTCAACAAGGCACCATTCTGGAATAAAATTTCATCCCGACCAAGTTCGAGCATTTTTTCACCCAACGTTTATTATTATATTTGACAAAAGATCTGTAAAGTCATGTGCAAAGATTGACCTTTTTCAACCCTTCGTTACAACTCGCTTCCATTCGCGTAGAATACCTATTCACTTCCGGTTTCGAAGAGTTTCCAGTACCGTGGATGGTTTCGAGGATGGCGATGAGAGAGCCGTGCGCAAGTGACCTAGGCGGGACAGGTTGTCGTAGACACGAGTAGTGCGGTTCGTTGCTGAGAGGATTTGAGTCGAGTCGAGTCGAGGCCGAGGCGGGTTTTCTCCGGAGCGTATGGAATGGCTAATTACGCCGACGTGTTTACCGGTGAATTAATTACATCGACGGCAACGCTACTTGACTACCGGGCATTGTGGTTATAGTGCGCAAACAACCCGAGGCCGCGACACACCTGGGGCGAAATTTATGAACGGGCGAATTACCCGTTGGCATATGGATCACGAAGCAACGGGGCAGCTCTTGACGTAGAAATCCATCGGCGATGGTACTTTTTGCGCCATGGTTAACCGCCATATGGGCGAGTGGCCACGCGACTCCGCGTCACCATCCATTATGGTGAATTCAACCCCGGATACAATGCCGCGACCCGGGGCACAAAGCGCCTGCGGTGTTTTGTTCCTGGTTCCGCAGGCGTGCTCCTGGAGTCCAGGCATCTTCCTCCGTTTCGCCGGCGACGATCCCCTTCCTCGCTCTGTCAAATCTGTTCCGAATTTCATCCTAATCGGATCGGCGAGGGTCGTTTAACTCGAGCGAAGATAGTTTCGACAGGCTTCACTCCCAACCGCGTTTAGAAGCATTCGAGAAACCCTTTTGTTCTCTATTTTGTTTTTTGATCCTTTATAGGTACGAAAGAAAAGGTGTTGACGAAACCAGCAGTGACACGGACAGTGGTCTCTGGGCTACGCCATTCCCATCTCGTCGCAAAAATCTTGTTTTCGAATATTCAAGCTTACCGACAACGGCGTCTTCGCTCTTCTCGAAAGCTGATCTCATCCGACGGATATTAATGCCAAGCTCGCGGTCGAGATACTTTTTTCCGTCATACTTAGCGTCACGAATTTTTATTAAATTCGGAAAAGAGCCGGGAAAAGGTCGTATATTGACTTGCTGTGCGGGGTCAAAGGATGAACTAGCGGATTTTTAAAGGAAAGAATTTAGTTGTTTACTGCAATAATTCCAACCGAATCGTAGAGGGGGAAGAATTTTCAAAGTTTCGTTCTCGGTTTGTCTTCCAAGAAGCTTATGGTAACTTTTCTAATTGTAAAGTTTGATACCGCGAGGGGATCAAAGTTTGGCATCTACTTTGTGGATGCGGATCCTGAAAAACGTGATACTTTAAAACGGTTCTCACCCCTTTAATCAGTTTCTAAAAAAATTACCCTCAGGCAAAATCCTTCTCTTATTCAGTTTTACGAAAAAAAAAAACACTGCTCATCCTTGTTACGTCGTACAAATACACGAACCTTTTATATTTGTTGTCAAAATATCTCATCTTACGGTACGCGTTTCTCGTGATCAAAGCCAGCGGTTTGGTCCCACAACCGCACGTGGAATTGACAAGAAAACGTCCTTGCAGAGTAGATCTGTTCGGTAATCTTATAAGCTTCTCAACTGGCTCGCAGGTTCCATGAAAATCCCGAATCGCAGAACTCGGCATAAAGCCACGTACTCTGATTTATGTGGAAAGCTTCATGCACCAACAATTAATGTCTGCGAACAATTTTCGTCAAAGAGGATATTCCCTTGAAAAAAAAGAGAGCAAGCCACGGTCTGCAAGCTCTCGAAAATCTTGGGCGCTAATTATTCCGAGAAAGACTGTGCATATTGTCGCGGGTGTACAATCCCAGTAAGAACCCGAAAAGTCAGATTCATAATCGCGTCGAATTTTCGAAACTCGGAAACTCAATTCATTCACCATTTTACGCGAATCCTGCATTCTCACTCTGCAGCTTTAAAAGCGATTCGAGGGTATTTGGTATCTATGTCTGCAGGTTCCGTTCATGGTTCGAAGTTTCGACATAACGCGGACCTCAGTAATCCGAACTATGGATGTACAGAACATTCCGTTACTACTTGCAGTAATATTCGCAATGAATTTTGTCTGCGTACCAACGATCGAATGAACCGTTCGCCGATTCATACGAGAGATGAAGTAAGTCGATCTTCCGGGAAGGATCAAGGCACCTTAACGAAGCTTGAAGTAAACTACAGCAATTCCATAATGAAACGAATCAGCGCGCTTTCCGTCAAAAGCTCCGCTTCAAAAGTTGCTCCGAATGTATCATTCACCAGTGCACCACCGTGGTCGGATTCGGTACATGCGAAGATGGACCGAGGAGGATATGCGGTGGACCCGGTGGATGGCGAACTTGAGTTCCTAAGCCGCACGGAGTATATTTACGAGGGTAGCCTCGGCGCCGGTGGCGGCCTCCCCGAGGACCGAAGGTTCCAAAGTTCCTCGGAGATGGTTAAAGCTCTCGATGGAAGCACACACGGGGACCGCCGGCCGGTCGCCCGTGCGGTATGTAAATCGCTGGGGACGTGTGGAGCCCGGACGGCGTTTATCCACCCTGTTTATATACCGCGGTGGAGAGTAATGTATGCGCACACATGCGCATAATACCGGGTGATTCATATTTTGCAGCGAAGATACAGGAAAGTTTGAGAATACGGTGGCGACCGTGAGGTGCGAGATTCCTGCGACTGAAAGCTCCCCTTTCGTACGTTTGATAAGAAGAGCGCCTGCAGGATCGAATTGTTTTTTTCATTGGTTCAAACCTTTTGCGAAACTGACTCAAGAACGATATTGGAATTTCGTTTAGCATAGTCGAGCGCATACCACTCGCGTACGTTTATTCTCTTCGAATCGTTTTTCTTATCCTTCGGCGATGTCTTTACATGTTTTCATCGTACAAAGAACACTCGAGAACTGCATCGCGACTTGCTCCGTGTGTTTGACGTGTGCCAGGTCCTTTTATCACGAGAACTGTAACCCTCTCTTCTTCGCGAATACTACAGAATTTTTTTGGTGCCAGCGGTGGGATGGATTCGCTCCTTGAAGAACTGACTCACTTCATCTGCTCGCGTGTATTTAAACCCTGAATCAGCTGGCTGTACGGGTAACGACAAGTACAGGGAACCCGGCAATCTCCGGTACTCCCAGAGCTCAAAGCAGAATCGCGAGTGGATTTCCGGTGCACACCGTGTCTTAATTACCCCCGTGTATAAGTACCGAGTGAAACGTGGTCGGAAAGAACGGGGTTTGTTTCGAAGTCTGGGGTAAGAGATTGCGGAGAAAGAAAGTGGAGGCAAAGTGCGAAGAGCGAAACAGAGAGAGAGAGAGAGAGAGAGAGGAATCGCACGGGGTGTGGGTACAGACGAGAGATGATGAGTGACACTACACTCGGTTTAATTGGAATGCGTCGCCATGACGCCAACGCGCGATTCCCCGAGGATTTCACAGGGGTGAAATTTTTCCTCCCGCCTACGACGAGGACCAGAGTTACACGAAGGTTGTACACGCGCGCGTTCTTACACTCGAAAAACTACGAGTCCCCTTCTAGCTTAACAAGGAACCGGGCGGCACTCTCCGCATCCTTTTCCAAGTGACAAAGCCCTCCTGCATGCCGTTCGTCCTGACAACTCGTCGTGTATGTAGTATGTACCACCTTACATAGCGGGGAGGACTACCGTACCGTATTCAAATTCTCCTCCCAGAGGTCGTTGGCATTCCCTTGGATGCGCTAGCTACGCCAGCGGTATAAGGTACCCACCCCTCTAGGTACCCACTGCAATCATTTCTCCCACGCGAACATCACGGAATAGTGTTATGTGCTGTCTGAGGACAAACCGGTTCAGGGACTGCGACACCTTATTATACTCTTTTCGCTCGGCACTTACGAGGGTTTCGAACAAATTCATGAGAATTCTTGGAAAATCTACCTTTTCTTTTATAACAGATGCTTGAAGTTTCGACTATAAATCACTGCTGATAATTTTCTTAGCAGCCCTTCCCGAAGGATCACCAAGCGTTGATATTTTCTGAATATGGAGGTCGCATGACCCTCAACCTAATTCACCAAGTCCTGGTGAACATCAAAGGCTTAGGAATGACTGTACTATAACTTGACTCGAGTATTCTTGTCGTTGGGCAGTCTAATCGTACCTTGACACTCCAATCGTTAATCTCAGAGTGCCGAAAGACCACATTGACAACGTTGACAGCTGCCACTTTCGACGTTGTGCCACCATGATTACCAACGAGTGTAAGAACGGGTTGTCAATGATTTCGGACAGGCGTGCAATCGCGAAAGACCAAGTAATTCAGAATGTGGAACAGTGTGAGCAAGGCCAGGACGCGTGTGGACATTGGGATTGTTAATAAGAGTAGTGAGCACGCAGTTAAGGGGGCTCGACCTTTTGTTTCCTGGAACACGAATTGCTGTTCAAGAGCGATAAAGCCTTCGAAGCGTCAGAGTTTGCGGTTAGGCGTGGTAAAAGGGGGTGGAAGGTACTCGGTTTGTAGAATGCTCACACCGTGGTGCAAGGGTGGACCTTTTCTTGGCTGTGGTAACCGCGTGCACGTGGCTCCCGTATGAAAGGAGACCCGCACATAATTATTCCATCGGACCGGTCCGGCCGGGGCGCAACTTGATACCACCCTTTGAACACAGGCGTATAAACACACACACGCACAGGCAAAGACTCGCGTACCCTGATTCGCGGCCTTTGTTAGCCATGGTGTAAACGGCCGGCTCCGATTCTTGCAAGATCCATTCACCGTTCGCTCGCTTACTCCTCTCATTCGTCGGGCCCTTCGGCGAGGTACGACGAAATTACACCCCTCTTACACTTCTCGCCAATTGAATTCAGAACCGGAATGTTATTTCCAGTCTCTCTGTGTTTGTTCGAGATTGATGAATAACTCGGTCACGTTGTACCCTAAAACGATCTTTCCTGGTTATTTCATTGCAGTCTTTCCTTCGTTTTTTTGTATTCTGGACACGCTAATCTCGGGGCCCGTTACTCGAAGCAGGGAACCTCCTTCGGCGGTTTGAGCTTAACTTGATGAAACGGGATGAAGGACATCTAAAACGCACTTCACCTCCTCGTTTTCCGCAACTTTTTCTACGTCTGTCTAGACCGCATGGTTTGAGAGAGATTAATTTCACCCTAAGGATCGATCCGGAGAGTGCTCGAGCAATTAATACGGACATTGTATCGAGGTGGAGGAGTCTGCGATAAGGAGAGATGAGAAAAGCTCGCGAAGAGTGGTGTAAGGTGAACACTCTGGTTTATCGGCAGAGAAGATACATATATATATATATATATATCTATATACACATCTATTGTTACATTCTTCGGTAAGAAAAATACCGGCGAAAAAATGTTTCCGCACAACAGGGAGTATATATATATATTGCCTATATGTACCTTCACAGTCCGGGAAAAGCGTAAATAGGAATCCATCAAATCGGAGGCAACGGAAGACGGGGGTGGAATTCTATTGCCGAAGGGGGAGGAGGCACGAGATATGGGAGAGTGTGGAGGAGACAGAAAGCGGGCAAAAACAATCAAGAGATCTTCCGACTGGAGATCAGCAGCCACCCTCACCCTGCAGTTCGGTTCAGCGTTGATACCGCGGTACACGGCGCCGGGGGATGCCGGAAGAAGTGTGGATAACTCCTTCGCTCCTTCCCCTAATGATCCTTTACGTCTTTCGCTTTCTGTCCGAGCCGCGCTACGAGGCGCTGATTTATATCCGGTCTGATCCCCGTTCGGCGTTAGGTATATATGTATACGTATGTATGTACCATATACCTATACCATATACCTCCATCCGTAATGTGCAGCGAGTATTTTTTATTTATTTATTTACTTCTTCTAAATTTGAGACCCCTGTTGTTCTCCCGATGTACGCGTTTACCTCCGAGTTACTCATTTTTCCAAACTCACGTACATTATTCAATTCAATTCAACCCTCTTCGGGGGTGAAAATTAACGGAAAATCAACGAGGCGTCATTCGTTACGCGCGTGAGTCATTAAGCCGCCGTATGCGCGGCTTCAACCCGCGGTAAAAAAGGTTTTCAATAACAGTCATTGCGACCAGGGAGCGACAATGGTCATTGTCGGATCGAGGCAACACCTGGTCCCACCCCTGCATTCGCGATTCCCCATCGCATCGGCACGATTGTCGCATTAAGCGTCTACGTGCAGTGGAGCTTTTTTCTTCTTCGTTTCGCTCGTAACTCGTCTGCAGCGTTTCGAACTAAATTAAAAATTGGGTTTATTGAACAGAGTTGGTGCAAAATAAAAAAAAAAAAAAAAAGAAAGAAAGAAAGAAAAAATCAAGGGTGCTCGCGTTTTTACAGCGTTTTTAAATTGAAAATACACGACTGTTAACGTTTTTATTACTGTACTGATAAATAATGCAAACATTGACTGTAGCGTTTATATGGTATATCCCTTTCTGGTTTACGATATTCCTGTATACACGTACATATATTTATAACTGTAAAAAAGGATCGATTCAGCCCCTGGTTCATCGATATGCGCTCACGTTTTTTACACCCTGTTTTATTCCCGTATTTCACGTTTGTTGATGCTTGTAATGGACGGGTTTTACGATTTTTATCATTTTCATAACTCGGCTATCTCTTTTTTCTTCATGTCTCTGTAGCGGTGCGCGATTTTTTTTCCGCTTTGATTCCGTTTTACAACAAGGTATCTGACAATGTCCATTCGTGCTATATCGTACAATTTTTAACAACGTTTCGTTTCGTTTAGGACGAAGGCGTGTTTCGTGCGGTGAAAAATTTTATTCAAAACATAAACTAATGCATTTTACGTGCGTGATTTTGTCCTTGTCATATCTGCGGAAATATACCCATATGATGCGAATTCGGAGCGCGCCGAACTTTACCTAGAAGCGGCTAATTGATAACCAGGGAACTTCGTCAACTTAAATAGATTACCGAATTCAATTGACCTGATCATAAAGTTGCTCCAACTATAAGTACCTACACGTGTATGCATAACGTACATGTACGAATACGTTATACAATTTGCAAATTGCTACTGATTTTGGAAATCTAGCTCTTATTCAAGATTAATTTAGGAGTGTGATTAAATTGAAAATGAAATTAAGCGTATGGTATTAACTGTATAATAATGTTCGAATGAACTACATTCATCGCAAACTTTGCCTCAATCGTCTCTACTTTCCCATACACATTTGTTACGTGTTGTATTCAAACTGTAATGAATTAAAGAATCTTAACGTGAAAAGCTTGATTATGTCATCTAAATTATTTTCCATTCTCACAAGGGAAAAATCAAGAACTAACGACACCCTCTTAAGAACGGTTGACGTAATCATATATGTCAAGCCATGGCGATATCTCGTGTTACTTATAAAAGTGAGGGGTGAAATTTCATCTCGAGATGGAAAAAAGGAAAATGGGAAAGAAGCTTTTAAGTATCCTTAATATATTACGAATAGCGATATGCTTTCCATACCTGAATAAGAAATTAGCACAAGGCAATTTTAATTATTTGCATCAATGAGATCCAATACTCTTCGAAACGATCAACCTGCATTGTATCTACATTCATTCATACCAAGAGTTTTCGGTAAAACTCACCACTCAATACCAAAAACACGATCTCTTTTACATTATCCGTGATTTTTCATACTCGCGTTGTTCACATAAGTTCAATTCTCCAATACGATTAAAAATAGTTTCGACAAATTCTGAAAAAAATTCTTTAAAAATTCTACGTTACGTAGAAAAATGTTCGAGCAGCATTCCACGGCAAAGGCTGATTATTGCTTCTGCTTCGTTTCAACTTTTGTTCAAGATAAAGTTTAAAAAAATGATTCCATACCTTTTCTAGACCAAATCCAAGAGGTCGAGGATCAGACCCTGGTCAATTTGTCGTGTAAATCCCGACATACGTATACACACATGCCCAAATGGGAATGCCTCGAGACCAAATTGAAACTCTTACAACCCGTTGTATTAATCCGCGAAGAATGTTTTTCACCTTCGTCATTCGTATCGCTTCGGCGGCGTGAGAGGAAGGGTGGATCGGGGGGACCAAAGAGATAGAGAGACCTAGAGAGAGAATTGGGATGCTGGAAGTGCGTTGTAACGCAACGAGCGTACGCGCGGAGTTGGCGGGAGATTGATGGGGGACGGTGGGGGATGGTGATGGGGGTGGAGTACCGGTACCACCATCGTGCAGGCGTCGCATTTATGCCCGGAGTGCAAGCGCGCGTGTCAGCATTGTACGGGGTAAACTCGCAGTGACAGAGGGGCGAGCCGTTGTCACACCCTCGCTCTCGGTATTATTCCTTCCCCCGCCCTTGCCGCCTTCCGTCCTTCCATCGTTCCGCCGTTTCCCCCTTCCATCCCCGTTCGGCTCGTCAGCATCGTCGCCCCCTCGTTCCTCTCTGCTCGCCCTTCTTTACCTCTCCGCCCTACCTTTCGCCGGGCGAAGAACCGTTCTTCCTCAAAATATTCCTCCCCCCCCCTACCCTCAGTGTAATATACGAATGCACGTTTTGACGTATGGATATGACAGTATATCGACTCCCAGAAGTTCGGAGAAGATATTGCCTCGAAGCCGTCTTCGAATTTCATTCACCCTTCCGTGTCTCTTTTTCTCTCTATCTCTCTCTCTCTGGTTATTATTATTATTATTATTATTATTGTTATTGTTATTATTTATTCTCTTTTTACGTTTCTTTATATCATATCATACCTTATATACAAAACGTCAAGCTAGGCGCGTATCATACGACGTTTTTCCGTCGTTCTGACATATTAGAAAATGTGTTTTTTTTGTTCTTTTTTTTCGAGGCTGATTTTTTCAACCGCGGCGTTAAATATCTCCGCAGGCTATCCTAATTCTGAAAGGTTCACAAAGCGAAAACTCTCCCGACATTTATTTTCTTCCCATCCAGGTTTGTGAAAAATATACGCAAATACATTCTACTTCCTTCGTTTCGTTTCTGTTTATTTATTTATTTTTTTTTTTCTTTTTCATATTTGTTGCACTTCTTATTTCGACATTTCTTTCTTTCTCCTCGTCGCGGTTCCGTGACGTAGCTACGTAACGCTTTTATACGGATGGGCCCGATTGTTCTGCACGAGGGGCGCCGGCGCCTGGGCGACACTTGATCTTCTTCACCGAGAGACGTCTCAAGTCCGAGGCTTGTGTTCTTCGCACTTCAATCCGCGAGACACCGCACTTCGCAAACTAATTACCACCTGGTCCGACTAATTCAATTGCAGACCAACCTCGAGAGCCTCAAGCGGGTTTTCTTCACCTCGTTTGCAGATAGAGAAAGAGAGAGGGAGAGAGAGAGAGAGAGGAAGAGGGTAAATGATAGGAAGGAGATATTCGAAGAGGAAGTCTTCCTCGCTAACAAGAGTGCACGGACCTCTATCACTGTTGGGGATCGATTTTCGTACTCGAAAGCAGACGTTCGCTGCTCGAGAGAATCGGCAACAAATAATCTGCGCAACAATATATATATATAAATATGAAGATCTGTACGACGAACAATGTCTTTGCTTTCGCCTCTAACTGAGATTTTGTTTGTACCTCGATCTTCCAGCAGGAATCCCCTTTAACGCGGTCTAGACGGGAAGTTTTCCTCTTTGAATTCCGATGGATCGCGTACCCGGCTTAATTATCTATACGCCATAGCGAGCGCGGGCTGTATTATCCCACTTGACCCAATGATAAGAGTATACATTATGGGATCAGTGCGTGACAACAACCACTAACGAGAAATCTAGTACATAGCTTACGTGCCGCGACGCGGCGTTATCTGACAAAACCATTCCGACGATTACGTTATGTCTACAAGACAATTATTATTACTCTCCGCTGTAGGTGCGGTATGCAAAAATATTTATTCACTTTTAAAATGTACGACGTCTATGAATAATTGAGTTTGGATTTAGCCATCATCGTTTCAAACCACGTCGATCATCGATTTCGAAAATTGATAAACAGATCAGAGAGATGAAGAAGAAAAAAGTATCACAAAAAGAAATAAATCCACGGTTGATCGGGTTTCTGTACAGTCAGCGATTCGTTGCAAGTTTCCAACCCTTAGAATCCGCGGTATATTCAAGTGATCGAGGTGAAAGAAGTTCGACAGGCATAAAACGTCGTCGAGACTCTCAATGCTCGAGTCCCTCGGTACGGAATTTTTCAAAAGTCCTTGCACTCCTCACACCGTTGGCTCGACGACGTGTGGTTATTGGAAAATCGTCGTGTGGAATTGTATCTCCATCTGCAATTTCCGGCTCTCGGAATATAATACACGCCGAGAAGGGGTGTACACAGTGGCCAATATAAATATGTACCTACAACGTTAACTCAGATTTGTTGATAACGCATCCGGTTGATACTTGAATTCGAGGAGCGTAAATGGAAAGACGATTGTCGGAAACACGGTCATCGAACCGGGTCTCTGTTGCATTTATGAATAAGACGGATAATAATGAGGAAAGTTCCGATTTAATCAGGCATTACGAATTACGATCGTCCAAAGTCCGAGCTGAACAGGGAAAAGTTTACCGCATTTACTGCCTCGTAGTACAGAATAATGCTCCTGTAAATTGTTATTTTATCCAAGATAAATATTATGCAGTTTGGAGTTGGAGCAATTTCCATAACCGTTCGATCTCGGAGAATTTTTTTTTATCTTTTTTTTTCTACTCGTGCTTGCGGGGGACGGAGGGATTATAACTTGTGTATTGTGTAAATTTTTATTACACATAAATATGGAAGACTATAACACCGCGAGATGTAGGTTCGTTGAGGAATTAATCATATAATCCGGGAAAAATTTATTAACATCACAAGGCAGGCGTTGAATGATCGACCGAACGAACGAGCGAACGCCTTTCAGGATATTCGCTCTCGCTCTCTTTTTCTCTCAAGTTTTTTTAGATTAATATTATAATGAATATGCAAATTTAATTTTTCGTCACTGGCCAACTGATCCGCGAATTCTATGTGCATTATATTATATGTATATTTCATGTACGCGGAATAGGTTAAAAAATAATGAATAAATCATGCTGTATATGCAGAAAAATATTTGCATATTAATTCATAAACGTTATACGGTAGGTATATATTATAAAAAATTTATAGGTAGAAGATCAGAAAATCCATCGCAAGAGATTTCATTACGCCAATATATGTATATATATAATATATATGTAAGCTCCGGCAAGAAATTTCATTTGCCCGTGATTTAATTTTTTTCATTTTTCACCTTTTTCTGAAAAACTAGAAACAAACGAAATTCGCGATAAATAAATTCCATGCAGCCAGGTATTATACGTATACGAAGTTTATTTTTTCTCTCCGGATCTTTCTAATTCCGACACTGAACTTTTCGCATTAAACAGTAGCTCGGTGACAGTTTGTAAGATTTATTTTCAATTAAAATTTGCCTCTTTTTTCTTTGCAATATGCACCCCACATTTCACAGGTTTCATTCGAATTTGCTCGCTCGAATCGTTCGCTTTTATTGCCTGTGTTACGACAGCCTCGTTGCAGCGTTAACTATTTGTAAAGTTGGCAAACCGATAATACTTCCTACTTTGCGTTCGAATGAAACCGCGCATAAATACCTCGGGCCGTAAAAACACCGTTTATACGTTTTTAATTTACAGTCAGAATCTCCGGAGCTTTGCTCTCGTAATCGATATTCGCATCCAATATCTATACACGACGATTTAATTTCGTCATTATTAATTGTCTGAAACGAAGCAAATCATATCGAACGAAACATATCCATATGCTGAGGGAAATTTTTAGTTCCGATAACCGCTCAGTCCTTAACTATTTTCATTTTTTACCACAATCGAAAAATATAGTTCTAGGTGATAAGTGAAAATTAGTTTTGTAGCCGTTACTATTCTTTATCATTACGATCACTGTTGCTATATTTTCTTGCAACTGTTGCGAAAATTTAATGCTTGTGCAACGATAAATTGACGTTCAAACTTTATTTAACTAAAAACATAGAGTAAACCGAACAAATTGATTTTCCGTTGCAGCTACCAAAAAATGATCGACAATAGCGCAAAATGGTTAGGCGCACCTCGTTTTTCGTAATCCCAACAACATTGAAACATTTTTTTCAACGATACCTGTTTTACTAAATATTTCTAGTTACTGTAACAAATAAAATTTTTCTCAGTGTATTTATGAAAAACCGACTCCTTAAAAGTTATTCTATAACTGTGAAATAACGAATGTCTTCCTGATGTTTCGTGACGTTAACTTTACAATCACTTCAACCTCGTCGATACTTGGATAATAATTGTGCGAAAAAGAAAAAGATAATACTTGCCTCCCTTCTCGCAGCTGCAGCATTGCATCGTTTTATTCAACGGGATTGATTCTTACACGTGACTGTACGCCGTGCATCTTTATTGTCACGCATCGTCCGCGTGCGTTTTTTCATCTCTCTCTCTCTCTTTCTCTCCCTCCCCTTTTCTCTCTTATCAAGTAGCATACTATCCACTTGTTTCTTTTGTCGTCGTTGAGTGTAATATATGTGAATAGCGGCATTGCACGGTTCTCTTAATTGGCTTCAATTTGCCCGCGAAAGAAACTCGTCGCAACGTGACGTCATCCGCCACCGCCGGTCGGAGATCGCTGACAAATCTGACATCCTATACATGACAGCCTACCTCTGATAATACATATACACGCATATTGCACTATAGGTATCGAGTTACACGCGATTATTTAAACAAAGCTGTCACGCCGACACGGATAGTTTGAAATTTGATTCACAACGAACTAGAGTTATACAAAGCCTGCTTCAAAACATTGGAAACAATGCATTGATGCCGCTTTGCCGTTACTCATATTCCTCGACTTTGCCAGACGTAATTATAGCCTTGTGTTCAACGAGCTTATGTTCACAAAACCGTCGCTTCGTTTATCGGACGGAACGTGTTCACTGAATCGAATGACGGTTTTGTCCAAACTTGAACGAGTCATACTCGATGATCGATCGAGTGACGACGTCTTTATCTGTGAAACAGTTAGTCGTCTTTTTGACGAGGCTGAACTAAGTGACGTTGACTTAACGAAACATCCGCAATTTGAGAATTGCTTTCAAGTAGCTGGCTTATTTTTTTTTGTCATGGTTCGCTAAATTTCAGACTTTTCCAAAGGCGTTTAGTAACGATTTTTTCCTCAACATGTATTCTTGCAGTGGCGTTACTAACTTCATTCTTATACTTTTCGAGGCTTCAGGAAAATATTGAAGAAGATGTTTAGGCTGATTTTCTCGCATTATATTTCCCGGGAAAAAATAGCGGCACTTCATAGCGAAATTTCTCTCCAACTTGTCCAATTAAATTCCAACTTTCGGTTATCATCGTCTGCATCAATTCTCGTTCCACATGAAACGACTTTCGTCGAGATAAACGGAGGTCACGGATCGTCATTCCATTAGCTCGGTAATCCGGCAGATCATGAATTCGACCCCGAGTGTCGAAGATTGAATACAAATGGGTTTGGGAACGGTTTTCAATGGATTTTCACCGCGCTTCGTCGAGTCGCGGCGGTGTTGAAGAAGAGTTGGATTTCGTCGAATGACACTGAGGACTGTTTGAAAAATGAATCGAGGGGTTATTGTTTGGCCATTGATCTCTCGTAAAGAAACGCTTTTCTCGCCGAGCTTAGAACACGCTTTCCGAAGCACTGCTGCAAATCATCTAACGATGCTCGCCTTACTTCCTGGCTAAATTTTGCAGGTAACCGCATCAGGAAGGCGCTGATTTCCGGCTGTTTTGAAGCGAGAAATTCACCGGAAGTGTCGGATATGTGAATCGTGTTCGGAAGCTCGACTCGGTATTTCGAAACAAGTTTAGCGATCGGTTCTTCAAGTATCCACGTATCGTCTATTCAAAGTCTACGACCAGTCACGATAACGATAAATTGTTTTCAAAAAATTCATTCTCTCATCGTGCCGCTCAGATTATTTTGACCGATCAGTGATCGACGGATCGTTTTTGCTCAAACAGGCAAATCGGAATTTTCTTGACGTAATTTTTTGCTCGGTGAGATAATTTTTATCGTATTTTTGTGTAGGCACTGAAACCGCGAAAGAACGATAAGAACTGCTTATATATTTTATCGCTCCATCCATCTAGTTTACAATTCGTAAGCCTTGAAAATGTGGCGATTCTTTCCTTGAACGGTAGGAAAAGTTACACGACGTTGTGATAAGTTGTTCGAAAATGAACTAATCAAGACATTAATCTCTGACACGTGAGTGCTTAAATGTAAATAAGTCCAATTCCCATTCTTATTTCCTGGATGTGTAATAAGAATGCCAGGATGAGGGGGACGATGGTCGGTGGAGGATGGGGCAGAAAATGAAGCCGTCGTAAAAATGTAAATTTCATTTTGAATAATATTCCTCTTTGGTCGGCACAGCGAAGAGCCGCCAGGTCTTAAACTCGACCGTTCTCGCGTACCGCCTCGCATCCTTTCGTACACCTTATACGCCTAGACTGGTTATATCAAGGGCTTAGAGCAAGCGTCGGAGGAAAGCTAGGCATAAACTACCCTCAACTCCGTGCATCGCAGCCCTAGGGAGCCTAAATGCCCGATGGCTTGGAAGTTTGCTGGCGAAACGTGAAAACAATACGGTTATCGCCTCAATTATATCTCCTCAATCTGTCGTCCGGTAATTTCTGTCTGCAATGTCGAGAAAAACATTCTGCAATTGCCGATAATTCGTGGTTGATTTGGGGTTAAAGTATAGAATGGACAAAAAATAGGAGGACCGCGGTATTGAATTTCTCAAGAAGCGGAAACTTAATTTATAGAATTTTAATATTTACAAGTGAGCCGAAATATTGAGGAGTAAAAAAATAAAAAGGTCAGAATATAGAATGCCAAAGTATGGAATCGTGGGAATTCGGCTCGTTAATGGAAAACCCCTTACAGATTCTGGATTTTGTAGTTTTGCTTTGACCTTTCTGTACTTCGATTTTCCACATCGACTTTCTAAATTTTAATTACTCAACGAATCAATTTTTCACACCTTTGAAAACTCGATATTTTGGTTCTTCAATCAATCCATCATTCTATTTTCTCACCCCCGTCCTTCGTAGTTAGTTTAAATTCATGAATTTTAAGACACTGTATCCCATAATTCTTTCGCCTGAATTCCGAATGAAAAAAAAACCTGTGGAAATCATTTATTTCTTTTTCTTGCTCATTAAATATGTAGGTGTAATATCTTTGCTTCAGAGATATGAATTGACTTTTACTCGGTTTCTTTTTCCCTATTTTTTTTTTGAATCAGATTTCTCGGATTTGTCAATGCTTCACATGTAGAAAAGTATACTAACATCACGCATGTTTAAACGGACACAGAAACGGTTATCAAACGGCGTGTTCAACCGGTTACCCAAGCTTGAGGATTTATCTGTTCCGAGCTTCTCCCTCTCGGCTTAATCGCCCTCCACAAAGGATTAGTGCTGCTGCAGGTGAACTTCAAGGTAGTTTAGGAAATGTCGTAATATGTTTATGGAGCATTATGAATGGTCATGAGGACTCGGTCCCTTCGTTAAGGAAGCCAATTCTCAAACAGCTGACTCTCCACCATTTGTTCCCATATTTATTTATTTGTTATTTTTTTTTTTTCAAACATCTCAGTAAATCTATTTGAGGACAGCTACTTATCGTAAATTTCATCAAATTTTTTACGATTTCTACCATCTCACCGGTTTTTAAAATTTAAAATCCTTTTATAAAAAATAGAAAACTGCCGACGAGAATGAAAGAATAAAGGTTCTTGTATCGTATCAAAATCTTTCTCCTCGTTACAACGTCGGCGAAACTCGTTAAACAATTCCTTTCGTTTACATAAAAATTTTATTAAGTAGATCTTGCCGATAACTTTCTAGCCCCGAGACACGCATCAAAAAGCTTCAAGCAGAACGTGAAAATAATTACAAAACTTGAGGGCGTTGTTTGCTTGCAAAGGTACACAAGCTCCTTGAAATGGATTTCGATAACAATATGAACCATGTTGTACCGGAGTAAAGAGAGGGAAAGAGAATGTAGAGAGAGAGAAAGAGAGAGAGAGAGAGAGAGGGGAGGGTGGGGGGAGAAGTTTTGTAAAAATCTCTACACCGCTTCGTTTCAACGGTAGGCATAAAGTAGCCAACCTCGCGGCGCAACCCACAATTTCACAAACGGTCGATTATTACATTAAAAACTTTCGTCAAAAGTTATAAATTTTCGTCATTTTCATTACTATGAGTATATATATATATTTATATATATATATATATATATATATATATATATATATATATATATATATATATATATATTTATATATATTGACGGAGTTTTATTTATATACCGTTGCTGTAGGGTTTCGCAATATCAATCAGAGATGAATATATACGAAAATTTTTGACTGAAAGTTCTTCAGTGTTGGCTGAAGGGAAAACAAGACGAAGAAGATGAGAACAATTAGCGTGTGCCTTTGAATCTTCAAAATTAAAATCTTAAAGAGACTTAAATTATCTCCTCCGCCTAGCCACCGTATTTTTACTATTACTTACTTAATATTTCAGCATAAGTAGTGCTAAAAACTTGTTGAATTTGGTATTCATTAAAATATCGTAAAGAAAACAATGAAAAAAAAATTAAGAAGAAATCGTTGCGCAGAGATTTTATTTAATTTTATTTATATAATTCCACGGAGATTAATCTCTATACAAAGAAAACAAAGAATCATGAAAATATAACATAATATAAAAAAAAAAAAAAATAAATATAAAAATAACAAGAAATGCAAGTAAAGCATAACATTAATTTATTAAAAGATAGAAAATGATAAAGTAGAAAAAGGTGAGAGACACGACGTTAAACATACGCAAGCAGCATATTACGAGCTTTGAAAGACGAGAAAAAAAATCTTTCTCTTCCGTTACTTGTGACGAAAAGGTTTAAAATTCTCGTAGAGAGTTTGCGATAAGTGCGGCACTCGACGGGATGCGAAATCAATCATCATAAAATTGTGTGTGATATCAGCGGGCTGATCGATGAGAGGAGAAAATTAACAGCATTATGAAATTTTTCAGCGACTCCAAAGTATTGACGGGGGTTAGGGTAATAAATAACAAACGAGCAATACGTCTTTTGAGATGAAACTTTCGACAGACGTGAGAGAGTGAGTGAGAGAGAGAGAGAGAGAGTCGCCATAGGCGTCGCGTGTCTTACAGGAGTTTATCGATCAACTGCGGTGAAACTAACGGGGGGCAAGAAAACGGGGATGTTTCCTCTCGAAGCGCGGGCAGTTTTCCAGTTTATGAAGCCTTCGCTGCCGCTGCCTCTCTCAGGAAATATTAAAGCCCATAGAGCCGACCAGCCGGCGAGCCAATAAACGCGACAAGAAGCTTCCGGAGAAAAAGTAGCTCCTCCTTAAATTCGATCTTGTCCCGATTCGAGCCTCGCGATGTTCGCTCTTTTCGTATCAATGTTTGCGTCATTGCTTATCCGTTGTTACAATCGAGTGTCATGTATTTTCGCACGAATTATTACAATCCTGACGGACAAGAGTTGGCACTGGACGGTTAGAAACGGTATTGTTAAATGTTGGAAAATTGGGAGATTGAAAAAGTGACAGGGATAAACAATGAGCTTTAGTTGTTTTGAATAACATAACTTGTAAGTGACGCGTGAAACTTTAACGTTCGCATCAGGAACGCTTATTGATTTAAATGAACTTATACCTTCTGCAAATATGCTAATTTGTGTTAATCGAGTCCATTAAAAAACTTATTACATGTATAATGATTTGCATATACGAGTTGTGATTCTGTTAATGTAAGAGTCTAATAATACTCTTAAGAGTCATTTGAAAGAAAATGTTGACTCTGAATTTTCAGAGTCACTATGCGAGTTCTGGTAACTCTAACTTGATCATTCCTAAATCCTGATATTTTACTGTAATTATGAATAAGTAACGAAGCTAAATGAAGATTGATACTAATAGTTTGTTCTACAGAGAAAATGTTTTACAGAATATGTTCTACAGACTTGTTTCTACAGAATTGAGTTTCAGATTGACGTCAGGAACAATCCAGCATGAACTATTCTGCGGGCGAATCGTTTTACAGAATATTTGTCTACAAAATAGTTTTCGATTGTCCTGTAGAATAATTCATGCTTGATTATTTTTTATGCAAGTCTCGAATTCTTTTCTGTGGGAAAATATTGTGTAAAAAAATATTTCTGTATAACATTTTCCCTGTGGAACCGATTTCTGTAGAACCCCCGTTTTTTCGTATGCATAATTGCGGTTCTCGATCGTACGGGTTGTTCGAAACTTTGAGCTATGACTGCAAAAAATGATACCCGTTGAACTTGCAATGAGTTCGAAAGTTCCGGCTGCAAATAAGAATCTCGCATCGCGTTCAGTTTATACGCGCTTCTTTGAAGTCGAGCGTTAACTTCACCCTGACTTTTAAACTTTCTTGGTATCCACTATCTCTCTGCATCTTTTGCGGGGCGATTGGAGCGAGGAGACAGAGTTAACCGGAAGTAACGATTCAGCTTTCCGGTTAAAGTTGCATTTTTTTTTTTTCTATCCTAGCTCCGCCGAGAAAGATCTGGGTAAAAATGTGGAAGGATTTGAAGATAGAAGGGCGACGTTGTAAAATTTTGAAACTGGGTGAGTGTAAATATGTAAAAAGATGAGAAAATACGACGAAGTTTCAAGAAGGCGAAATACTTATTGAATTTGAAAAATTATAAAAATCGAAACATGTGTGGAAAAAAGTCAGAATTCCTTGACCTTTGTCGCATTTTAATTATTCTGCACTTCTACTATACGGAATCTGAATTTCCACGACATAGATTTTCGCGAATTTGAAAATTCGACATCGTGATCCTTCTATTTTCCGATCCTTCAACATTTTCACCCCCACCGTTATCAGTTGTAAAATTTTCCATCCAAACCAACGCATTCTTGGGAATTAGAATTTTACTCGGACAGACGTTGTGAGACGTCGCAGTGAAATGTGAAATCCGGAAAAGGGTATCAAGTGGCTAAGGAATCGCTCGTATAATACGTAAGAATACGTTGCAGCAGTTGGCGAGTCCGCCCGAATCGGTACGTAAAGTATGTTCGTCGAATAATCCTCCCTTAGCCTCCCTCTAATTTATATCCCCCTTTAACAATGCCGAAGTTACTCTGTCCGTGAAATAAACAGGAAGAGAATCACGTTCCGTTGAAATTTCATGGTCTGCATATTTTATGTTCAGCACGAGTGCGGCCCTCGGTGTTCCGAGGCGATATCAAAATATATATTCACCCCGTGCGTCTCCAGATTTTCCGAGCAGATAATATAGGTGCGAATATTTTCGATTAGAACGCGTGCTGCTGGGGGCTGGTAGGGAGAAATTCAGCGGGTAAGTTTAATCAGAAATCGCAGGGAAAAATCCGCGTGACAATATGAAGGAGGCGACGACGGCAGAAACGGAAGAAGGGAGAGGAAAAAAGGCCGGCGAAATGGAAAGAGCTTCGGAGCCCGGGCGTCTTGACAGTTCAATGCGAACACCCTCGTTCAAAAATACTCGTCGACTCGGCGCCACGCGAAACGCGCGTTCATTTTTCGCAAAAAAACAAACCAAAAAAGACGAAGAAAAAAAAAAAGAAAGAAAGAAAAATTCACCGACTCAAAGCCGCGCGATCTGCGGCTCCGCATTCCGGATTCCGCGGTGCTTATTCTTCCGCAAAATCTGCTGATCCGTCAAAATATACTCCGGGCTAATTTCGAGATTCGCAAAGCGAATAAGAGAAAAGAGCGTTTACGAGTGGAGGTGAAATTTTGCGTGGTATGAAAAATGAAGAAAATGTCTGCTCGATTCACGATTCATTCGTCATTCCAAACTCGATTTATTGTGGATCGTAATTACGTAATAATGTGAACTGTGCGTGTTGAGGTAAAAGTTCGTTTCGTTGCCGTGACCGGAAGAGAACGACTTTTTAATTATTTCTCATACCGCCTGCGGTACGAGCTGCGTGCGTGGCGGTAATTTTTTTCATCACCCAACACAGATCCGCGGCGTGTGATTAAGCGCATAGGAATATCACCGGGACACAAGTCTATCGCGTTATATGCACAGCCGGTAAATTCATGACTCAAACTCGGGCTTTCTTCTTATATACTCGAGATACGGCACGAATTGCATATTATGGGAGACGAAGCGGCGAGATGATCGAGGTGCGGAGAAAACGAGGATCCCACAGGAAATTCGCGCGAGTTTGGAAACGTTGCGTCGTATTGAAGTTGGTAACGTTATCGTAACGATTCATGTTGAGGAGAAAACGCTTTACGCGATCTTGGAATTGCCTGAAATTCAATCAGCCGTATAAAACACAACAGACTTTTGTTATGAAATCTCGGTTCGTTTAAAGACGCCTATAAAAGAAAAAAAAAAAAAAGAGACGAAATATACGTAGTTTCATTTTGAATTGACTAAAATATGAGGAGAGGGCTAATAATTATTTTCATCGATAAAACTTTCGTGACGAATATCCATTAACTGCGATTAGAAGAGCATCTTTTTGTCCGATTAGGTTCAAGATGATCCTCGGAAGCGGATTTCAAAAATTATACAAGCCGAACCCTATTTCACGGAGGGTGAACCGGAGAACTGGCTCTCCTATAAAGATCTGGCAACTTCGAACGTGCGCCAAGGCGTGAAAAGACGTGAAATTTCTTAACAGAGATGAGAAAATCTTTGCAGACGAAACAAAACGAAAATAGTGATTAAAAAAACAACAATACTCGAGGTGTGGATTTCTCGATGGCAACCACAAACGACCCTGATCTCTCTCTACGAATCTAGGAGGTGGCCGCACTGCCTACATATACACGTGGGATAAGAATCCTATTCATCATCTCTCATTGTTCATCGATTCACCTGTCAAACATTGTCAACGGTGACAACAAGGACACAAAGAAGAAGAAGAAGAAGGAAGAAGAGGAGGAGGAGGAGGAGGAGTAGGAGGAGGAGGAGAAGGACTCAACATCGCGTTCGCGTGAGAGAACGGAAGTCTGTCAAAAGAGACGCGGCGATCTCGTCTTGTAGGCGAGATCTTCTACCGGTGCGATGCCGGTAGGAAAGAAGAAGGTGGACAAAAAAGGGTCCTAACCCTGTTGATCGAAATCGTACGCGACTGAAGGGCTACAGCCAGACCTACGTGTAGGTATATCGATTCGGACTGCCAACTCTCTCGCCACGCGTGATATATCAAAGATTCATCTTGCGATGCTGCATGGCAAAAAAAACGAGGATAAAGAAAAAAAGGAACACATCGGCACCGCGGTGGGTATAAAAATTCAGCTATACATCAAGTTGTCCTATATACCATCGCATTTGTACCTATCCCAGTGATATTTCCGACGCTCAACCAACGTCCACGAGGGCTTATCCCCCCCCCCCCCCCCCACCACCTCCACCACCAAAACTCCAACCCCGTATTTTCTCCGCTTGTGGAATTTTTATTCCCACTGCAAGGTCTCCCTTGTCTCTGGGGCCTCCTGTCCTCCCGTACTTGATATTTATGATTTTCAACCCTCGATAACCGGGCGACATGGAAATTCGTAGGACTGAAAGGTGGTATCGGCTGTTTGTCCCCCCAGATTCGGCTTCCTTCATCACCCTCTCCTCGGGGTTTCTCACAGTTTTTCTTTGCCCGTCACTCCATTCACCTTTCCCTTGGATCCCTTTTTCCACCCTCTCAGCCACCGCCTACATTTGCAATCTTTTCTGCAGATTTCTCTTCTTCTTCGCGATCCGCTCGTATTGTCGCAGGTCCTATCCTGTAGCAGGAACCAAAAATTTTCTGTTTTTCTTACCGCGTCAGTGAAAGTTACAACCATGGACGGGTTTCGTTTTCGATACATGAATACGATTTAAACTGACCTATATTTTTATTGTCGAGAGCAGGAAGATCAACGTCCTGAAAAAAGTTTTTCAGCCCGCTTATCGATGATGTAACCTCACTTTTTTTACCGACCCTCACTTTGCTGTCTGTCAATTTTTTATTTATTTTTTTTGAATGTTTTTTACGCCTGCGAGTTCTCTTCATCCACGTTTCACGTTACTCGACGCATTTTTTCCTCCCCATGACCGGATCCTGTCGTATAAAATATATTGTATACGTATACATATCTACGTCAGTTCTATCGTTCGGTCATTCGGTATCCTCCTCGTCGAATTCTAGGTTGCAGTCCATTTCTCGAACGTGTCGCGAATCGACGTGAATCGTCCGGCTCAGTTTTTCACCCGTAAGGATAAAAGGAGACGACGACGGCGATATGACAAGGACGAATCCGAGGCGATTGTCCTCGTGTTGAAAAAATCGCCGATAGCTGCCTTGGGCCTGATGTATAAGCTAAATGAAAAATCTGCGGAGGGATGGAAAAATGGAGGCGCGATCAGTGGTTCCAACTTCTCTCGAAATTGAAACGAAAAAAATAAAAAAAAAAAAAAAAAAACGAGAAAGGATAACCTTCGAGGACAATGATTACCGGACGGTTGAAAAAATTTATCCATCTGAGGCTTCTTGTCTTATCATCCTCGTGAGGAGATACAAATCACTCCTCGCGATATTTAAGAATTGAAATTTACAGGCATGCACTTTTCCTCACCGAGAATTCCGCGGAAGTTTTCCGTTATTATCAAACGAGAATCAGGTGGCAGCGAGTCTTGGCCTCGCAAGTCGATCACGACCAGCTCGTGATTTACGAGGAGTAACTAACGATGTCCTGTTGAGGATAACGCGTCGCGGATACATAATATCGTGTAACCAAGAAGGTTCGAGGAAAGTTACACCGGCCGTAGATTGAATGGCAGGTTCAAAGGGTTGCAAGTGGCGAGGGTGTCAGTGACGTCGATAAATCTGTCAATTGCCGATTGTGCAGCAGCGTTAACCCGTCAGCCGCTGGTTACCTTCCTACACCTTCATCAACGGTTTCCTAAGTGCAAAGATGGGTCGAACGCCGCTCAAGAGCGGGGCAACGAGGTCATCGGGTCACGCCAAAGGGAGCCACGGGGCCTAATCGAGTTCCGAGCGGTTAATTCGGTGCCGGCCCTTATTCCGCATTAGCCGATCGTTCCTCGGTACCTTCGCTCTACGTCAATGGGTCTCGCGTTTCCGGTTTATGGTGTCATTAACGCATTGCGGCCTTCGGCGAATCGAACGTGACCGCGGTGGCCGAGGATAGGGAAATTCGAGGAGTGCCTTGTCATGCAGCAGCTCTGTTCATCCCCTCGTCCAGAGCCTCGCTACGCCTTTCGTGTCATCGAGACAAGATCAAAGGGGAAAACTGATATTGCTTGGATATTTGGTAGAAACGAACGGCATGGATAACCAAGCGGTGATAGTTGGTTCCAGGGTTCGATTCGCGAACCATGACAAGATCAACCCTTTCCATTTTGAATGGTACAGTTGGGCGGGGGTCAAAATTCGGAAGGGTCAATGTGTAGAAATTTGAAACGTCCGAAAATAAAATGCGGAAAGATGAATTTTTGAAAGGGACATTGATTAGAACGACTCGTGATCAGTTTAAAATTTCGACATATTGGCCATTCCAAACACCGATCCTTCCAAGTTTTTACCCCAGCCGTTAGTCTTGCACATTTTCATTTCCAACGGATCACGATCAATGAGCAGACCTGCTTCCGGATCGGACCGCGGGACGACAGGATCAGAAAGACGAGGATTCAACGGAGTGTTATCCACATCATCTCGATGCACCCTCGCAGTGAACCCTGCCGAACTCATTGATCAACGGTTTGATTATCCCCGGTATATATAAGGAGAGGGATGAGAGGAAGGCGTAGCGGAATCGTCGATGGACAGCTCGGGTCAAACTTATCGGGTACCTGACTACCTACCCATCGGCTCTGGGGTTGAGACCGTTAATCACGCGGTGTCAGGGGCCGAGAATCAGTTGAAGAAATCTTCGGGGATGTGGGTGAGAGCCCCTCCGATCACTCAGAGTAATTAGTCAGGAACGGGGTGTGGTTAACGAGCGAGAAGCCAACGGCGCATTATGAAAGGGCTCTCAAAACTGCAGCCGTCAGCTGCAGCCAAGTTTAGTTTTTCGACAGGGACAATTGCCGCTTTCGAGTCAATTTCGAGTAGTCGACCGGTCGATCAATTGTCTCTGATCGTTGAGCTCGGTGACCTCGGGGTCATCTTCCGATGCACTAGCCGCCAAACGGGTAGCCTGTCACTGCCAATTAGCCGACACACACACACACGCACGCCTTGCGGGAGATAATTAATGAATTGAAGTTGGTAGTAATTAGCCCACAGTTGGTTCAATTATGCGGTATACGTATAATAGTCCGAGTCCACTCGCCGATCGATAAACGGAGAATTCCAAACCCGGTCCTTCTCTAATTTCATTCAATGAACCGCGGTCCATGAGAACTTGCGACATCCACCAATTCACAGGTATAAAAAGTCGACGAGCTTTAAGGGGGATCAGAATTTCAAGTGACGTTGACACCATGCGGGAGGAGACAAGCTGGAAGGTAAACCGTCCGTTCGTTTAAAACTCGAGGGTGAAGGCTAACACACAAGTCTGGGAAACGCGGAAGATCATTGAAAGAGACGTTCACTTTCATCGTCGGACGTATCGGGTTCATGAGCGGGGGGTCAATGGATCGGACTGCGATTAATGAGCTATGGTGGTACGGTTAACGTTTCCCATTGTTTTTCCCTCTGGCATTTAATCAACCCAATTGATGATGCAAGATACCCGTTTTCTTATTCCACCAACTATAGACGCTGTCCCAGAAGAGTAAGAAAATCGGTTGAACGGTTAATGGATATCGTCTTACTTCGAACCTTGGACCGATATCATAGAGTCCATTATTACGATCAACTTAAAGTGACGTTGTTCAAAGATCGTCTTTGTCAAAACTTAGGCTCGAATTATCGATGATTCGTACAGTTTCACGTTGATCGAAAATACGAATTCAGGACCGCAAACTACTTGACGTGACTTGTGGCGAGCAGAGTTGTCGTCCTTGCCAGTGAACGGCGGACTTCGGGACCACTAAACCGTTGGCTGATAAACAGAGCACGTTTTCTCTCACAAGGGTTGAAAAATTTTCCCTCTACGGGTGGGTTGATTTATACCGTTGTGAAAAAAAAAAAATTAAAGGGAGTGAAAAAAAAAGGAAGAAAAAAATACATACTATCCTCCATCGGTAGTAGTTTGTCGTGTCGGAAGTGGGCTCAGCTGTTGAACGAAGTGGAGACTTCTATATTTTTCGTGCGAGGGTTTGTAGAACTCTGGTACGCGATTCGACGACGGTCACGCGGCGGTGACTGCCAATTTACGACGCAAGGTGCGATTCGCAATGGTTGACAGGTGATTCGTAATGCGAAATCGAGGCTCGAACCACGTGGAGGAGGTTCTCTTTCACGTATAGATTGAACGTTGTAGAAATGCGCGTTACGGACTTCGTTGACTTACTTTTCCAAGTACCTCCGCAGAATCGACTCACGGTTTTTTACCGTCACTCTTTACAACCCGAAAAGCTCCTTTCGCTTTAGCCCCCGTCACGTCGACGCGGTAAAAGAGACACCGTCGAGCGACGCGAGAAGCCGGAGAAATAGCTGAGAGAAAACGAGAACGAAATGCAGAAAATTGAAGCAAGAGAGTCGACTAGCTAAGCGCAAGCGTAGCTGAGAGAAATAAGCGAGATCCACGCAGTTCTAGGGTGCATAAAGTAACTGCGTCAAGGGTAAAAGTGGAAATGCAGTCGCATACGAGAATGAAGTTGGTAACGCGTTGACGTAACGAAACTTTGAAATAAAAATTCTCATCCTGAAACTTTGAAATAAAAATTCTCATCCCGAAACTTTGGAATAACTTTGAAGAGTTCAACTTTAAAAATACCCTCTCTGCTGATTCTCACTTGAGATTTACTGAGAGCAGAAAATTTCGAAATTACGAGGCAAGGAGTTTTTCTGAAAAATGCATCGTTGGAATATAACGATACAAACTTCAACCCTATCTACATGTCGCAAGCACTACTCGACCCAGTGTCTAGATTCTGTTGAACTGGAACGATTGCATCAGTTTCTAAATCGAAATCACCTGTTTCACGTGTGAAAATGCGAGAAATTTGTTTATTTCCGTGAAGTAAGTCCTCTCTGTCCATTTTTATTTCATCCAGGCGCAAGGTCTGCTCAGCGAACGAGGAAAAATAAATTGAGATTAGTGGGACGACGGGTTGGTGACGGAATCCCTGCGCGAGGATATCGCGAGGTGCAAGGGGCAGGATAATTATAAGTTAAAATTACGCGCGGGAGCAAGTTAGGGGGGTACGTCTTCGCTGTTTTCCCTTTTGTTTTTTTTTTTTTTTTTTGTTTTTTTCAAACAAATTTATTCCTCGATGTTGATGTTTTTTTTTCCTCTGCTCGTACGGTGAGTGCTGCTGATCAAACCACCGTCCGCGGTACTTCTGCGGGTAGATTTCCCTGCGGAAATCCTGACCCGGCGAAAAGAGCGGACGTTATTCGTTGCGGAAGTTATTCGTGTCTCGGAGCGAGAGAAGAAATAGGTAAAAGGAAATTTCGGGGATTACCGGAAGTGGCGACGGACCAGAAGCCCCGCGACCGTATAAATTTCTGTGAAACGCAATCCGCGCGCGGGAAGCGAGACGCGGCAAAGCGACGATCTTGGGTTTTAACCCCGGTTCAAACGGACGCGGGGGTCAAGCTTGTCGGCTGTTTTTCAGGGGTGAATTTTTGCCGCACGCAATGTGAAAAGAAGAAGGAAAAAAGCAACAACGCAGGAAGCAAGTTACGAGCGTAAACGCGATTTTCGGATCATTACCGGAAGCTACGACGGTTCCCTGACCGGATGTTCACCTTTTAGATACCCGCGTTTACATTCTCTGTAAGGTCAAAGGGGTCGTTTGTTCGTCCCGAATCATCCCGCCGGAAAAAGTGAAGAAGAAAGTGGAAAAAATGGGGTTACGGGTGCTGGGATTAACTGGTCGGGATACGACTTTATAATTGCCTGCACAATGCATCAAATGACGATTATACTTAGCCGCGAAATGACCTGGGGAACGGATTTCTTTTTTTTTTTCTTTTTTATACACGGTTCCCAACAGACTTGATTTGAATTTTAGAGACCCAGAGGAGAGCCGGGGATGTTTTTATTTCGGGGTGACACTCCTGGCCATAATCGCCGGATTAGCGAACGTCAAATTTCGGGACTAGGTGCGTGTCGGCTTCACGTGTTTCATCAAATTGTATCAGTTATGACGGGGTTACATCAAACCTTGACGAAATTTAATTTATCACACTGTGACGTGCTTTTCATTTTCATTAAGTTTCGTTGGATTTAATTATACGTTCCAACATGGAATTTAATCACCTTCACACCGTGATTTTGTAACAGACATTTGTCGTATATCGTACAAAATCTTGTCGAATTTCGTGAAATTTTATCGGAATTGAATTTTCGACTATTGGCCCGTTTCTGTCAAGATTTCTTCAATTCTTGCACGCGGTTAAAATTTCGTTAAACTTAGCAACGAGTAATCCGAATTCCGAACAAGGTGTAAATAATTCGCCTACAGATTTCTCTCAGGGTCAGGAAAATTGGAAACCGATAATTTTCAAGGTTTCGCCAGTTTCGAATTAGAGAAAGATAAATATTATCCGATAAAACTAGTAAAGTAGGGTAAGCATATACACGTGTAATTAATAAATCTAGATGCGAAAAACGATTAATCTTGTATGTAAATTATACTCAAATTTCCTTCCCAATTCTACTCATCCAAATTACTGTATATATATACACGTATATGCGGTGGTTAATTAATCCGGATAGGTATCGCTTTCGAGACTTGAATGAAAAAGAAGTGCGGCGACATGAAAGTGACGAGGGGCGTCCGAAAATTGTGAACGGGTCGTTGGATAAGCTCGTCGCGACGAAAAAGAAACGTCGGGCGTGGGTGAGAAGTTGGGGGTGGTGAGGGGGTGAGGGCGGTCGGAGATTCCGGTAATTGGTATAAATTCAGTGACCCCCGCTCGAGTCATAACCGGGGCTTGAAAAAGCTGCTCCTTCACGAACATCTTGTTATTTCCCATTCGAAGTAATTGCACGCAATTAAGAACAATCAACGGTACGTAAGTCGTACGCCTCCATCCCCCGGCGGAAAGCGAGTCTCTCCTTCCTCTCTCTCTCTCTCTTGAAACTCCCTCTCACTCTCTCGCTTAGAATTAAACCGAACTTCTCCTCGCTACGCGACACTAAATCGGCGGACAAATCTCCACCGCGTCTTCGTCTTCTTCTTCTTCTTCTTTATCTCTCCTGGACTCCGGTATATATTCCCTGACTAGCCTGCAGTAAGTTGGAGTTGAGGAGATTCCGAGCTAATCCCGTCAGTGCGAATGAGCTCGAGACGTAAAACGCGACGTTTCCACAGCGAAAATGATTCCGCCCTCAGGGATTTTCCAACGGCTATGCACGTTAGAATCTTTCAGGCTGCGAGTCGGTGCGAGGAATACAACGTGTTGTTTTAATAATTGTAAACCGTGGCTTTGTCATTCGTTCGAGGAACTCGGGATGAATGAGGTTTTATTGGTTGATGAGTTGCGGGTAAAAGGCTGCTGCACGGGAGGTACGAGATACTCAATTACGAGACACACGCTCACTTCGTACAAATGGTCAATTTTGTTAACAGTGGAATTACAGCGTGACCTTTGACTCGAGTGGTATCTTAAAGGAATTAATTTCACCGAGTTTACAGAGTTTGATTGTTAGTTAAATTTCAATGGAAGATGCAAGGCGATACATTCGTTACTTATTTCGCTCGAAAGCTTTCGCAGAGGGAGAGGAAGAGGGATAAATCTTTACGACGAATATCTGAACCTGCGTGACGATGATCATCGTACCTGCACCTAGCCTTGAGCTAATTGATTGCTGTCTTGATACTCGATAATAAGTTAGCTCAATTGGCCGAGGGTTAAATACCCCGCATCACTCCGGCATTCATGTTGTTCCATAACTCGTCAGTGAGCTTAATTAATCATACCAATTAATTTCCCCCATAACCGAACCGACGATAAGGTCGGTGAACCAGAATCAAATCACTCGGGAAGCGTGTTGTAACATCGTTTCGGGAAAATTGAACGTTCGCGATTGTTAGAGAAATCAGAGAAAAAGCTAGTAGCGAGAAGAAAAGCGAAGAGAAAACAAAATCGAGTTACGAATCAATAAAATACAATCATCGATTACACATTTTCATTTTCTTTCCAATTTGAGTTTCAAAACAAAATATAGACATGTAAATGTATTTGATCTTTAGGATTAGAAAAACAAACAATTCTGATTGCTCGTTTGTCTTTTATTGAATAATCAGTAAAAGCTTTAAGACAAAACAATAAATTATTACAGCGATCGTTACTTGTCTCGACCTGCGGCAATAAAATTTTCGCGTAAATATTGCGTTGGCGAAAAATATGCAAAAACGGTTAGATCCCCGAAAACATTATAGAGTACCATGTCCATCGAGATCCTCTGGCACACGGCTCGAGTCGTCGAGTATTTCGGGTGCTTAGCTGTGAACAAGTGTCACCCCTACAGACTGCGAAGAGCGACAGATAGGTGATCCCTGACCCTCGTCACGCGAATTTAGGGATAAAGCAGGTGGATGTAGTCGAGAAAATGGGGGGGGGGGGGATCGGGCTAAACGAGGGGGAGAAAATGCGGGGTGAAAGTGGCGGGGGAAAAATTGATCCAAGTATCATCGTAGTGCTAATAGCGACAGCGATGGATCCGAATTTTCACCCCCCTTCTGGAGAGCTTGCGAGGACTTTTCTTATTTTTTTTTCATCGAACGAATTCGCGCGAGCAAAGCGGCTCGAATTCCGGGATAATATCAATTTCCCGGGAAGACCGGCTGGGCCATTAATTATTCTAAAAAGGAATGAAAGCTCAACCCCCTCCCCCTTCTTCGCTTCGAGGCCAGGAGCCCTGGATCGACCGTTATTAAAAACAGCTTTCCGTCCCGAAGTTGTGTTATGCTATCTGCCCGCCCCCTCGTAATGCGGTTATAACAAACAGCCCCGAAGTTTTGCACGCGGGGAAGAATAAATCCGAAGCAAAACTACCGTCTGGGTATATTATTATTTTATGTACAACATAAGCTTCTCCGATTGCCCGGAAATCGATAATATTACCTATTGCGGAGGCAATTCTGGGGTGTTTATTTTTCGTAACGGTGGGTGAAATTTGTAAACGTTGTTATACTTTTGAATTGATTCAATTTTTCTGCAGTAACGTACCTTATAGGCCCAAAAATTTTGGCGAACACGTTTCCTGTAAAAAAAACGTAGTTGACGAGACGAAAACAAGAAATTTGAGAAATCGCGTGTAGAGATTTTTGGTGAATTTTTGCATTTGTTTTATAATTAGAAATCGCAAACACGTTTGTTTTTGTTTCGAGATATTTTCAATTTGGTATTGTTTTTTTTTTTTTTTTTACATCTGTGTTGATCCTCGCAGCGAGTACAATTTTATACAGCCTAAATGCGTTTTCCGCTTTAAAATATGAAATCATTTGTGAATCAAAACCCCCGGGCACAGAATGGTCAAACAAAATGTGTGGAGAGGAGAAAATATTTTTTGCTCAATTATACGGTCGTTCTTTCGCACCCAAATAAAATTCACCGATCCCATCAGCTTTCAAATATCCGTTTATTATTTTTCCTGCGTTTTTATTGATGATAATTTGTAATTACTCCGTCGGTAACGCAGCGTAAAAATCAATGGTGACGTCCAACGACTCGCAGTGCATGCTCTCAACACCTGGTCATTAAACCGTTGTTAATATAACGACATCTCTTCAAAGTTCTCAATAAGCGTCTGCTGCAGTTATTATTAATTGGAATTTGCAGACGCGCAGCAGGAGAATTGAAATGAATGAATCTGCTCGAATCGTTGCTGAATCATTCCGCGATTTTTAAAAAATTTAAATAACAATAATTACAATGCAATTACAAAAATCAAATCATCCCTAATAATTCTTTCTCTCTCTAGAACAAATTGGCCAAATAATTCTCAAATTTTTATTGTATCTGTTAATTGGAATCTTGCGGAATTTCGCTACGAAGCTTTCGGAAATATTTCGAGTTCCCTGATTTCATTCTCACTTAAACTTATTGTTAAATAAAAAATGTGCTTTTTCAATATCGGAAGAAAAGAAACTTCCAGGGTGTAAAATAAATGCATAGAGATTTTTTCTCTTCGTGCAAGCATCGTTACAAAAAGTATTTTCATAGTACATGGGAATGATCAGAAACGATTAGGCATAAAATTCTACTTGGAAAAAAAATTTATTTCTCTTTAACTTATCAAGTAAATTAAATTACCAAATCACACGCTCTACTTAATAAAAATATAGTCATTTATAAGAAACTTGTAGGAAGTCTCACGGCCTCCGAGTTACCGTCGCAAACTAATAAAACTGCGTTATGCAATTGCTGGAGTCACATCTTGGATCAGTTTCCTCAATTACGGATTTCCGAGAAGCGTGTAATTGCGTATTTTTCAACCATCCCTTCTCTCTCTCTCGCTCTCTATCTTACATAACCGTCCCGAAAAAACCCGTAGCAATTTAATCAACTCCACGTATCTGCAGGTCAGCGACACGTTGCGAGCCTTTTCTTAATTCCACGGCGTTAGAGGCCGGGTCGCATGTTGATTGCTCGCTATTCCGGGTAACAAGATTCTGCAGACTAACGTAAGCTGCACGCCTTGCCGGGGCGAAAAGCTCCGGTCTATTCGTTAATAATGAAACAGTTCGCTTCTACCGAACTTCCAACTCAACTGCGACTTCCAGCCGTGTAGCTAAATTTTCAGTTTACATTAAATGCAGCTCTCCGCTGATCCTTACAAGCGAAATCCTGCAGCACCGTTTCAGGAGTCGTCATGTCCTCTAGGAGCTCATTCTTTCCTATCAAGAGGTGTGAAATTACATCGCACTTGTACGCATACGTCTGCACGAAAGATTAAGAAATTGCACAAGCATCGAGAATTTATCACAATCGGTCGTTCGTTTCCTCGATCGTTACAATTCTCTTCGGAATCCTGCGGACTCCTACAGCGGGATATAATTTGTAAAACTCTCTGCAAAGTTATTTCACTAGTCCTCTTGTAATCGTGTTCGAAATTTCAATTTTTTTTTTTTTTTCTTGCACAGTTTATCTCAACATTCTTAATTACCGTGTTTCTCGGATCCCGTTTTTACCTTTTCTCACTTTTATTTCTCTTCCTTTCTACGCACAAATTTCACGCCTTATCGGTTCGAAGAAGAGCAATACGATTGTAATAATTTTATTCACCCATAAGAATCGAGATGGAACTACCAGAGATTGATTGATCGATACTTTATTACGTCCCAGAGAACTTCGGGACAAAAATAACAATGTTTCCAACAAGTGCAGTAATTTGTGAAATAAACTGGATAACGTCAGTCGCGGCTGCAGAACTCGTCACAGTAATATAATAACAAAGTAACAAAAATAACAGAGAGAAGTAGAAAGATACTAAAAGTTCAGACCAGTTCACAATATTGTACGGTAATGAAAATAATAAAATAAAATAAAAATAAAATGAAATAAATGAAAGCGAAAACGAAATACGTAAAATAAAAGAGAGAGAGAGAGAGAGAGAGAATCTTCGGTTTTTACGTAAGTGTAAAAGAATACAAATCGAGATCTGTAGACGTTATACAATGCAGGGACAGAACTTGGCGGGTATACTCAGGGAAATGGATGAGGGAAATTGTTCAGGGAAGACGGGTTAGTGACCGGGCCTGGTGAGAGTATATATACACAGAGTGCAGGACAATATTGTCCGAACGCGACATCTTCTTCTACTTCAGTTGGAAATATTTGCGGTTATATATATTCCGGCCGCTATCGCGAAAAGAAGAAGCTTTTTCCTTCTTCCTTCGATTTCCGCTTACCATTCTCCCACTTATTTATTTTCCCCCTCTCTTCCCTGACCGCCAATTTCCGCTGATATATCAAAAGTCGTGGTAGTTTGTGTGTGTCTTTTTTTTTTTTTTGGTTTTTTTATAATACACATCGTTTTCGTTTTTTTTTTTTTTTTCGTCGAGAATCCGATGTCTGTATGTAAAAAGAGAGAGAGAAAAAATCAAATATAGTGAAACGAAAAAGATGGGAAATAGATGGGAAAACGGAGCTTGCCAAAAAAATTCACATGTAGGAATTTCGAAATTGTCCAGAGTAAACTGTGTCGCACAGTTTTGATTAAGTATACATCGGATTTTATATTCAGTTAACATAAGATACGCATATAAATGTGTAATAAAAGGGTTTCGGAGCTAGAGACTATAACAATCCCGCGAGTCGATACGAAGATAAGTGTATGTATCATCCCGTCGATGATAAATCGCCCCGTATCTAAATCGTACTATTTTCAATTTTGACTTTCAGATTTCTCATATATACGCCAAGGCGGCACCGTCCGTAGTTCGGGTACCAATCTGTTGTATACGGCTATTCATCCATCTTTCAATGTGGGAACGAAGAAAAAGAGAAACGGTAGAGTATAAGGAGCAAAAGGGGAAGGATAAAATAAAAAGTATAAAAAACAAATAAAAAAAACATAAAAAATGAAAAAAAAAAAAAAAATAAAAAAATAAAAAAATAACCCTACAAGAAGTGGAAAAATAGGGGAGAGGGAAAGGCGAAATTCCCGTTTTTCTCTCTCAGCGTTCTTCGGTCCTGCCTGCCCACGGACGTTTCGACGGGAATACGGATAGATAGGTATACAAATATTACGTGACTCACCTCTCTATGTATTTATGTATATATGCGTGTGTGTGTGAGTGAAGGATATTTCGCAATGTCTCCTCCCCCTCCTCCATTCAACGTCTTAAAGGAAATATATGAAATACTCCCGTGACGCGACAGGTGTCAAAGGAAAATTCTTCCTCCGGGAGGAAGAAGGTATTCCTGGGTTACGGAACTCGTTTCCGTTTCCTCTCTCTCCTTTCGCGCGTTCTTAATGTTCCCACGTGGTTTCCGCCCTCGGATATACGTCAAGTTGAGAAAACGCGTGTCAGGTATTGCTTATAACTCGTGTCTTCGAATCAACGGGGTAAAAGTCACGCGGATCAATTTTCTTAAAGATACCTTAAAACTCGAGGAATACACGCGGGACAAATATGCGAAATGAAACGTTGAAAGACCGATTTACAAATCCGTTTATCAACAATTGTCTTTATTCGTTCCAGCAGACGGCGAGAAGCGGACGGAAAAATTTCTACCTAAATTTCAGACTCGAAGCATCTTCGGCTCGTATTTTCGTACGGTACGATATAAATGATTGATTGTTCTCGATACGCGGCAGGTGTATTCACTCGATACGTATTACGGGCAACGTATTGAACCTCCGTATATCGGGTGGAATTATATACTTTAACGTGCATAATTGAAGACCTCCTCCTCTCCCACTCCCAACAGTTATTCATCAACTCGTGAACAACCTTCGGTGTATTACCGGGATAATTATGTCAGGAATTAACACCTCGGGCGACGTTAACACCCTCGAAAGAGGATGATACACCTCCTCCTCTTATCCCTCTCGTCTTACTTCGTTAATCGAATTATTCGATACACGGTGTTTGGCCAAAAGAGTGCTCGACGGTATGACATTTTCCTTTTATTATTCTTACTACGTAATGTGATTAAAAATTTTTTTAAATCCTTTGAAACACTTTTACATTGATTAAACAACTTTTTTGAACTTCTTATCAAGATTCGAGATCCAATCGAGTTTGTGGAAACGTTTCATGGATTGTATAATATACGTGTGAGATTCTTGTTACACGGTACGGAGGTTACGTGATTATAAATAATACGTTTATAAATAATAAAGCTATAAATTAAGGATTGCGTCTAAGGGCTCGCTTTTTCATAAGGTCTTTGTTATACGATGCAGTGCGGGTACTCCTTCGTAAATCTATTTAACGACTCTGTGGCCCAGGCAGCAGCAGAAAAAAGTAGCGGCAGCGCAGCATTGGAGAATTTAACGACGGTGAACTGCCGTGAATAACACGTTATCCTTATAGCTTATTTTGAGGAAATCTGTACGCCGGTCGCGTATCACGGGACAAAGTTATCAGCGCGACAGGCTTTTTAGGAAAAAAAAAAAAAATAAAATAAAATAAAAAACATACGAAAAGAAAAAGATTAAGAATGGAGAAGAATTTGTAAAAAAGAATTTCGCACAAATAACATCGACTGTACAAGATATTTATAAGGCGAGAAATTTCTCGGCCAGATGGCCGCTCGTTTGGTAAATTTCCAAAGTCTTTTCTTGGCAAATTAGTCACCGAGGTATATTATTTTTCTTGGCTTAAACGAAAGATTCGGGGGGCTGGATATATCGAGTCATGTTCGTCGAGGAGGTCCTGGAGGATCGAGGATCAGGTGCTAGCCGAAGGACGAGGATGCCGCGGCGAAGAAGCTTGCGTGGAGCAAATTTAATTAAGAAGTGAAACACGAGCCCTCTTCACCGGATGATAGGGATGATTAAAAGAAAATAGAATTTAAAAAACCAAAAAGTGTGGGGAAAGAGGAAAGAAAAATTAAAAGGAGTCTCGAGGATGGAGAAAGAGAAGGAAAAGAAAAAAAAAAAAAACTCTGCTCGTTAATCCTGATTGAAATAAAATATTGACGCGGTTGTATCGCTGTTATATTTCATATTTTTTAACACGTATCGTAAGCTGCATAAACCAACGCCGGGCTGTAAGAGAAATGAAAAGAGATCCACATTCCTTCCCGGCATAAAATAACACATTTTCAAGCTCTTCATTTTTATTCACGTTCCCTTTTTTCCCCTCCCTCACCTTTATTTCCGATCATTTTTCTCTCTACCCTTGTTTCACGGGCAAAACTTGTTCCGCCCGTAATTTTCATACATTCGTATAAAACTCGCACGGCTCACCAGACATATACATATAACTCTCAGGGTTAGAAATTGTCAAGGATCAGTTATTCAATCGATTGTACCGATGCCGATGAAATTATTCTACTAGTTAAAAAAAGGCAGAGCAGAAGGTGTAGAAAATGAAATTGACGAACGTGGACTGAAAGTTCATTGAATTTGAAAGAAAGAGAGAATAAGAAGAATTGTGTCTTTCGTGCGAGGGAAAAATAAGTGAAAAAAAAAAACCACGAAGTGAAACAACAACAAGGAACTGCGAAAAAGTGGGTGGCAGGAAAAGCGTGCAATTTTAAAGTCTTTACGAGATCCACTATCACGTGTCCGCCTTTTATATACCCAACCTGGTTCGCAACAGGGTCGATACCTACATCCTCGCTTGTATGAGCTTGCAGAGTCATGCGAGATATCCCTGGAGAAACGAGACCCCGATTATCCATAGCGGTAACACGAGTTTGTTCAACGCGAATGGCCGCCTCGAACGAGTGTAAAGTAAAGCGACGTAGTTTAAAAGTGCACGAAACGTGTAACGGAGCGAAGTAAAGAATGACGGTGAAGTTACGATTTTTATTTCAGACGAAGGGAAAAAGAATTTTAATATTTTGTCTTTGTCCCCATTTTATTTTTTATTTTTTTTTTATCCTCTTTTGTTTTCTGATAAATTAAATATTACGCATGACTATAAACGATATAAGTAAGCTTGAAGCAGATGTACGTGGTATAATTTTCTCGACGAACCAGCAAAGTTCACACTTCGTGTCTAATTGTACAAAAATCTCTTAAACATTGTATTTTTACAAGTTTTGAGTCCCGTACTTATTTATCCGAGTCTGTAGCTCTTTTCTTTGTAATTACGTCGTACATGTAAAGTATCGCATGCGTATAGGCGTCCAGTGTAAAAGTT
This sequence comes from Neodiprion fabricii, assembly GCF_021155785.1. Classification (NCBI taxonomy): domain Eukaryota; kingdom Metazoa; phylum Arthropoda; class Insecta; order Hymenoptera; family Diprionidae; genus Neodiprion; species Neodiprion fabricii. The sequence goes on along the minus strand of NC_060239.1, from coordinate 35,625,467 downwards.
AGAATTTAAATAATTAGCAAGAGGAGAACTAGCTGCCTAAGTAGTCGAGTACTCGACGGGAGCGTTAATCGGCTGAAATTTTCAGTAGCTGGTTTCCTTAACGCCGCGTAGTTCCTATCGTAAACAGAGTTTACCTTGCGCGTCTCGGAAGCAAATTTGGTGGCTCTTAACGTGGGGAGAAAACCAAAGTTTCAAGGGTCTCCCCTTCGACGGCTTACGAAATTTGTTTTCTTCGTTTTAATTATACAACCCGCGCTGCACGTATGCACACTTTATTGAAAATGAGGAAAAATCGTCAAGTGAATTAATTTGATAAATTTCATAGTCGATTTAAAATATCCTGATAACAAGCCTTGGATCTCATTAATCAATTCTCATATGCGGCAGTGTACTGAAATTATGGTGTAAATTGTAAGCAGAAAACAAAAAAAAAAAACAGAAAACGGTGGATTCGATCTGGAAAAAATTATCTGTCGGCTAATTTAAAAATGTGTATATAAAAATACTGTAAAAGGTTCAAATTGAAAATGAATTTCTTGAAACCGTTTCAAGGCAAATGAATTTTACTTGTATATGGTGCATTAATCCAGCAGCAATGCGTAAATGTTTACATGAATCAATCGAGTTTTTATTTTCTTTGTTTTTCCGAAGTTATACAAATTTATGTTTACAGTTTACGAAAGGTTAGTCTGACACACGTCCGATGTGAAAAATTTCGTTAAATTGCATCTAATTGATTCGCTGTCACTGAAATTTCATTAGGCTTGTACACAATACACCAAAAAAATCTGGTCGGCTTTAGCGCTGGATTTTTATAGGCGCCCGAATACGGCGATTGAATAATAATTAAGCTCTCGTTGAAAAAGAGGGTTAAAAAGAAGACAACGCGGGTATGAGGAAAAGAGTTTTAATGTAATTCCATAAATATACCGGTTATAAATATATATTGGCGTTATTGAAATTGTTGATCCGAGATCTCGGTTATCAAAGGGATTGGTACAGTCTCTGATATATATATATATATACATCCTAGAATGTTTCAGGAAAAAATTGTTTACGATTTTCCCCCACGGTATCCCTTGAAAAGTTTGTTCAGATTAAAGTAAATATTCTGTCAAAAGACGAGCGTTCCACGTTACGTGGAAAATCGCGCTCCATTTATTTTTCACTATTTTCCACATTTTTTAAATTTGTGAAGAAACACATCGCAGCATTTCAATTACTATATCTTTCCTGACACTCGTATTGATCCCAAAAATGACGATCCATAACACAACGATTTTTCACCCGGGAATCTTATTTTTCTAAATTAAACATTCATACCGAATTATAACTGTTTTATGAGATTGAATTAATAATGAAAAAATCGTCGGATAGACTTCTCAAACATCAACCGTAGACTTGATATTACAAGAGACGTAAATTGATATTATAATTGATATAATCAATGAAAAAAGTTACATTCGCGATGCTTCGTAAATTTAAATAAAAAAATTTTAACCGTGAAAAATCAACCGAACGCGATCTTCCACACACGTATAACGCTCATATTCCGACAGAACCTTTCTTTCAACTTTATTTCACTCTTTAGGCGATACCATGGTAAAAAATCACAAATTATTTTTTTCCCAAACACCCCGACACACGTACGTATAAACGTCGAAGCGCGGCCGGGGGTGGAAGGATCAGAAATCTCAAGGAAAAAATCTCTGCTGGGTGATCGTGCGAGAAGCCTCTTTTCTTCTCATCGCTCTCCCCCTCCCCCTCAGCCCGATGCATGCAGACTCCGGTGAACCCGCATTCTCCCCCCTCCTTTCTCTTCCCCATCCCCTTCAATCTTTCCCGGCTCCGATCCTCCCGACGTTCGGATGACTCTTAAATTCTGTTTCTGAATTCAATAGAATGCCGTCCCCCTCGTCCCGCACCGCAGTCGCACCTGCTCAAAGAAGATCCTCATCCTCATCCTCGTCCTCGTCCCCCTCGGACCTTTGCCGGATCCGTGGGGGAGAAGAAGAATAATATTTCATGCAGCGAAACCGCATTGCGGAGGAGCGCGTGTTTTCGGACTCCTTCCATGTGTCCGCGAGTGTCTGATTGATGCGGATACAATGAAACGGGATATTGTAGGTTACAAGGATACGATAAGCTTCGGAGTCTATTTAGGAATATGCGAGATTATTTATCGACCCGGAAAATTATTTTTAAGGGTGAACGGTCCCGTCTGCGTGAATTGAAAGATAGCGAAAGAGGATAGATCGTTGAAAATTTGGAGATAACCGAATCGTTGGAAATGGATCTCATCAAATTTTAGATAACGCAAGCTAACATATCAGTAATTTGACAGGAAAATTATTTATAATTAGAACGTTCAAGTTTGTTAAATTCGATTAAAAAAAAAAAAAAGAAGAATCATATCATGTTCGAACGTCTGTCAATTAGCGAGCAAAACGAAACCAAACATATTAGAATTTATCGAAAAAACCGGAGTTTCAATCATTTCGAACGTTCTAATAAAAAACTCAACTAAAACTGTTGATTTTTTAGCTCGCGTTGTTCAAATTCACTCAGATTCATTCCTATCACGTAGTATGTTGTTTCATTCGTGTGCGCCATCGTTGAAATTCTTTTAACGGATTTTGCTCTAGTTATATTATTTGCTTTCAACGATCCGTTCAATTAATTAGTAATATTAAAAAATTTCCACTCAAATGTACAACGATGATTTATAAACGTTAGTCAGTTTAATAAAATCCAAACTACCGTATTCAATCTACGTTTGTAATCCCCAAAAACTGCAGCAATCATTGCAAGAAAAAAAAAGTTCATCTCGTATTCCGATAATTTTCCGTATTCATTTGAAAGTTCAGTTGACGATGAAAATTTGCGGCTTCGGGGGGAAATTACGATTAATTTCCCTTACAATCGAGACGAAAACTTTTGCAAACAATGCGGTATTGTGCAGTTGCACGTTGCGGCGAGGCGTCGGTTTGCAGCGACTTTGTGTCCGATACACGACTCGACTGTAAATTGAGCCGTGATCGTATAAACTACGTTTCCAATTCGGTGATAAACTCTAATTTTCTCTCTCCACCGCCGTTTGTGTACGCAGTTCCACTTTACTTGAAGATAAATTACTTTCAATTAAGAATATAATCGAGAAGAGGCGCGATTATACGGCTAACAATGAAACTCGAATACCGTAAAAAGATTCAACGATCCTTTTGTCGCAAACTTCGATTCGGTTAGATACCGTTTTGCTTCGAATTTTCAATTCCGATCCGTTTTCTTACCCGCAGTTCTTATCGATTGCGCAATAATCGATCGGCCTGATAAATTAACATTTACGTAGGTACACGTAAAAGTATATACCACGCATGTACGTGGATCCAGAGCTTCGCTCCTTCGTTTAATTGACAACCACGTATACAGCTATACGTAAACGTCTATGTAGGAGAGAATTTTCCAATAAAGAATATAATGCGGCTGGTAACCGTCAGTTTGACGCGTTTATTCGCGGAATAATATAGCGAATGTAAATTAGAGAAGATTGTTACAGCTGATTGTGAGAGAAAAGAATTAGGTATTATATGCAGAGGCGAAATATATAATGGACTTTTATGCAATGTAGGTGGATACTCGAAGCGGAGATGAACCGGCGTCGCTGTATCAATGTATTATTCATACTGAAATAATTATAATATCGATCACCTGTTGTCCTGGCTGTAATTGATTGCCGTAATTACAGCCAGGATTTTGAAACGACGTCGCATGCTCGATTCGCGTATTATAACTCCGAGTACATATACATACGTACACGTGTACCGTAAGCGCGATAATGAATAAATAGCGTGGAACGGAGCAGGTATAATTAATTATCCTTTGTTGACAAAACGTAAATATTCAACTATAACCAAGCTGATAATCATCACTGCGCGGCGCAATTTAGTCAGGAAAATTACAACTGCCGTAATTTGTCCAAGGTATTCAATTTGGATTGTTAATTAGTTTCAGACTCGTGAGTCGGATCGTTGAACCAAGGCAAGAAGCGGGACAAGGAACTGCAATATAATCAAATTATTGTTTGTGAAAAAAAAAAAAAACGTGGCTGAAAATAAGTAAAATGGAAATTAGGGAACTTACGACGGAATAAAGAACTAATTTACTGAAATCCGTTTCTATGATTTATGATCTAATTCATCCATCAATTCCCAAATTAATTTCCGCGATTTTCTTTAATGACCGAAAAAAACTACACGCCAATCTTTTCGTCTCAGATTTGTTAATTTAATCACAAGTTAGACACGGATTGGGTTATTTATCAAATTGTTACTTTCGTAAACTGCCGAGATTTCTTTAAAAATGAAAAATAAATAGAATAAAAAATCGAAAACACCAAAATTCTGAATAAAAGCTTACTGTATCGATGTTTAATTTCAAGCGACTTAATGATCGTTAAAAATCCAGTAAATTCGTTACAATTCACTCAACGATTCTTCCGAACGAACTAAATCGTCGTAGATCGAAATCTAATTTACCGGTAACTATTGTTACTATAATAATAATTTTTTTTTTCTTTTTACGAATCTTGAAGCGATTTTAAACGAAACATCGACATCCGAGGTTTCTTTTCGACAGTTCAGGTATTCTTTTACCTTCGCATCAACGAACTCGAGTATCTCGTAACAAAATTGGTAAAGAATTAGATGTTTGGCGAACGAAGCTCGTTAAGCATCGGATTCCGTTAGTCAGACGAAGGCGCCGGGCTTCCAGAGGCTTTCAAGATCAAGCTTAGAGAGACGTGTTTCGGATCAGGGTTGCAGAAATTGAATGGCGAGAGAGGCGGAAACAGTCAAGGGGTGGATGGGTATAAACCAGGGAGCGAATAAGTCACTCTAATTCCACTAATCGCCGAGCGATTGGCTGGGTCGAGAACACGTCTAATTTAACTCAAGCTGTACTAACGATCCGTAACACGTGTTTCTCGCCATCCATATTCCTCGGTGCTGCTGCTGCTGTTGCTGTTGCTGTTTCTGTTGCTACAGGCCAAACCGCCAACGGCAGCGAAGCCTAGCCGCCATTATCGGCCACCGGCGGTAAATTTGCATAATGATACCTCATCGCCTGGAAGATGGGTTTCTGGCCGAAATATTCCAGCTGGAGACAAAGCCGGTGTCCAAATCGTAGCCCTAGACGTTATTCTGTTTGGCGAATTTCCCGACAGTTCGAGCAGATATTTTTCCCAACAGAAGCCGCGAAATTACACACCGAGCTGTTTCATTTTACAAGCGATCCGCGTTTGTGTTTACCTGTTCATTTTCTTTTCTTTTCTTTTTTTTTCTTACTCTCGAAAAGAAGGAAAATGCCAGAAAACTGTTACACTAGCAGGGGGAAATACGAATATACACGCGATTCTTGTTATTATTCTTCGTTCCGTTTGCTTCTTTTATTAAAGGGTCGATTTTTTTTTTTTTTTCTTCCAAGCTCGACAAACGTCGCAGAACGTTCTGCAAAACGTCCGTCCCGCGGACCAATTGTCCGGAAGAATTAGGAAAAACAGAACGAAAAGAGGAAGGTATATATATAATACAGGGGGGGAAAATACTAGGGAAGAAAATCTTTCTCGAAATCGGATCGCATCATTCTCAAAGTTTTTCACCGCCCCATTTCTATCCCCCTGTACTCAACCGGCGATAATCATCATTCTGGAAAACGGACGGGAAGTAATTGCGTAAGCACGGTATATGCGAGTGGGGACGGTATCTGTGTGTGGAAAAATTTCACGTCTGTTCGACCGACGTCAGATTTCGGTGTATTAATCTTTACAGGACTTGTTTTTTAAAGCCTGGAAAGATAGCCCTTTAAGAAGTTCTTTCAAAGCTAAGAATCCTCAATCAAACAGAGATAATAAATAAATTAATCAACGGTAAACTCGCATAGATATGTAATAATATTATCCGTAAGAAAAGAAATCTTTTTCTGCTTATAGAAATAAAATTTTTTCGTGGTAAATTATTAAGATTAATCGTGAGTTAAATTCCTCGAAATTTGTTGCCTAAAAGAATTTAATCGTATCAGTTTCAGGGCCTTTTTGACAGCGATAAGAAGAAGCTTCTTCCGTATTGTTTCCCGACAGAAATCAAAAATGACGAAGGTAATGGAGAGTGAAAAACGCGGAGCTAATCTACCCGAATATTTTATACGTAACGTTCCATCTTTCGAATCAAATTAGTGCGCGGAGTGAATTCTGCGGGCGGAATTCATGCCAATTGTTACGGTAGGTGGGTATTTCCAGAGGAAACGGTTTCGCATGGATTGGTCCGATGCGTCCGGTTCATTAGCCGAATATCACGAATCATCACATATATGTATACGTATAGCTGGAGTACGAAGCAAGCATCGAACTTTCGAGCTACTCGCGAGGATGCTGATGCCGGCAATCTCTGAAACGAGATTTCTCCCCTCTTGCGCGCCCTGCGATTTTTCCACCGCGGTTTTGCCGGAAGCTTTTATGTTCCCAGCCGCGGGGAGAGAGGAAAAGCCCCGCGATTTTCAATGCCTGAATTATCATTTACCAGGCCTTGATATAAACGCGGACGCGGAAAGCTCCCGACATCCTGGACCCTCACGCAGGATCAAACGGACCGCTTAATTGCACACAAAATTTTCAGATACATCAAGGAAGTTTCGATTATACACGTACAGTCGAAATATTCACGAGGAAGTTACTTACCGCGACGGTAAGATTGCAGAAAAATATTTCTTCGCGCCGATGCGGAAAATAAATTTGGATTCTTTAACGAAATTTAAACAAAAATTCAACGAAACGATTCTCCGGAGAACCAGAAGCGAATATTGTGTTGTAAGAAAGAAAATTTCCGCATGATTCTGCATTTTTTAAGAAATATTTAGACCAAAATTTTTTCACCGAATATCGAACAAGTAAATTTCTTCATCTTCAAATCGAGTCGTTGAGAGGTTTTTTCTTCGTGAAAACGGTGTCCTTAAATTAGCAACGTGACTGCGCGGAGGATAAAAACTGGGTATATCGGGAGGGTGAAAAAGTGTATAGACATTGAAAACGGCCGGTTAATCCGCTTTATAGGTAAATCTGTATAAGCCTGCCCCCCGAATTTGCGTATTATCAGCCTGACGCGAAATATTATAATATTAAGGATATCACATTACACGAGGTGAATAATACCGGACAGAGTGATTATTATAATTTCGTGCTAAACCTGCGGGAACTCTCGGTGCGGGAACACCGGCACGGAACATTGCGCTCCGGGTTCCGAGGGTTTTAAAAAAAGCGCGTAGAACTCTTCTCATCGTCATTCTCTCTCAAGTATTTCCACGATTAAAAGCTTCCGGGGCTAATGAAATATCCTCATTTTACTCCGCCGGGGTAATAAATCAGCCGCCGCGATACGTCATCGTCCTCGACGAACGATGAGAAAAAAAAATAAATAAAATCATCAATTTGCACAAGTCAACTTACTCCGTACGAAATTAGAGGTGAAAAACTCTCGGCGAGTTTTAAATTCAGAAGGAAAGATCGAACAATTACCCGAATCAAGTGTAAAGTACTTTTCGTGTCTAATTCAACAATTTTTTCAACGAGATCTGTTTTACTCAATTTTTCTAGTTACCGTAAGAAATGAAATTTTTATCAGTGTCGATAAGTACGCGGGTATGTATGCGACTATATCGTAACAAGCTTAATTAACAATCTCGATTTTCCGTCAGCCAAGTTCTCCTTTGTCCCTGAATTATCCAAACTACAATGATCTCTATCTTTTCCAAAAAAATACCTCATTATTTCGCCCCAATATGTATTCCTGAAAATATTATTACAAACAAGGGGGATTAAAAATTGGTTGAAATCAACTCACCGATTTCCTGATTGGTTATCGTCGCGTGGCAGGGCCGAAGCGCAACGAGGAAGGCGATCGTCGAGACGGCGACAAAAAGCGGCGTCCCGACGCGATCGGCGCCTCTTTCCCCCATCGCTCCTTCCGACGCCTTTTTTCCCTCCCTGGAACGAAGCAACCACTGGATGACACTGCACTTGACTCTCCTATCCTCCTTCCACTTGATCACAATTTGTATTCACGTCGCACAGATCAGTCGGTGAAATCGGTCGATCACTCACTGCACGATCGTCGCTTTTAGAAATCGCAATATCGTCCAAGCTCCTCGAAGCTCTCTCCGAGTCTTCCGATTTTTGTAAAACCCTCTTCCGATCTAACGACGAGGAATCGCCCGACGCGCCGGATCTTATTTGATCATTTCATCATTCTATCAGCGCGACGTCGCCGAGGAAATCGGGCCGCTCGCATCGGTAATAAGGCCGGCTTTAACCGAATTGCCGGGCATTCCCTGGGCTATTTTATTATTGTTTATCGGCTCGTTTTTCCCGAACCCCAGCGATTCTCCCGGCAGCTCTCGATCCTCACTGCGGAAAGTTCACGTTCGATACTATTTCGCAAGATATATCAGGTGGTTGGGATCAAGTAAAGGGTTCAAAATGTCAGACTCAATTCAATTCAAACAATATCTACTGCCTGTTGCGTGGAAGGAAGATTTTGCAAAACCAGCGAGAATAAATTTCATCCAAAAAAAAAGTTGGATCAATTTTCACTCGTGTAGTTTTGCCGATGGTCGTGAAATTTATAAAACTACGATTCGATGAAATTTTTCGCTTCCACGATCGAGATCGTGTATTTTTGAAAATCGGATTATCGACGTTTTTTCACCAACGTCGAAACATTCCGCGACACTCGAAGACCGGAATCACGACAACTATTCGCTTCGCCGGCAGATCAAATATCGGTAAGACGGTTCAACGGTTAATTCCGTGCGGCATATCCTCGGTATCGGGAAAATCTCGAGGATTTCTGCGGCTGTTTTCACCCTCCGCTTTTCCACTCTTCGACCCTTCCACCCGGCAAAGCACCCAAGCTGTTTTCTCTATACGCGAATTTGATGCAGAGTCGATCGATAGTCGGTCTTAACGTCTCTCTCTCTCTTTCTCTCTTTCTCTCTTTCTCCGTCTCTCCCTCCCTTCCCACCCGTCGTCTCTAGGATTCTGCAGCGAGAGTAGCTTTACGAGCTTATCATCCGCCTTGATATTGGATACACGAACCGGCGGCTGTGAACCGCGTTCGGATTACACACACAAGACACAATCCGAGCCGCCTGCATCAAGCGCGAGAAATACAACCTTCCCCCTCCCTCCGCCTCCCCCTCGCCCCGTATATACCCGTATCGATATAATTATCGGGCGGCAGCTGCGCCGCGAAGTGCGAACCCTAATTAATATCCAGTTTAAATTCTCGCGATCCTGCGATCCTGCAATCCCGCAAATTTCTGATTTTAATTCTCTGACGCGTCGATGATATCGCGACGAGTGTTCGGTTTCGGCCTTTATTCGGCTAATTGCGAGACGAAGTTCTCCCGCTGCTTTGAGAACACCCGGGAATCATCCTCGTTCAAGACGGATAAAAGACTAATGGATATCACGTCCGTCGGTCCGACCGACAATGGAAACGCCGAGAGTGAAGATCAGCCCGATTACAGACGCGTTTCAACCCCCTTTCAGACTCTCCGCCCTCCCTTTTCCTCGACCCTTTCGACCCCTTCCACATTCTAGTCCTTACAGTCTCTAATTTTCAGTTTTATCATCGACGCCCTCGGGACTCGCTGATTTTTAACCGATTGAACCAACCTTCGTGACGAGTCGGATATACTTCGAAATACGGTAATTTTTTCACCGCAGTTTCGTCTTAATCTTCGTTTAATTTCCTATCATATTTACACCAAGTTTTTGTTTTCTAGATTAATTCTTTACGAAGATATATTTGCGGTCCGATTTCTGGGGGAGATCTGAACTTTCAGCCCCGACGATCGCACGACGCTTTATATACTTTAAATTCTTTTCTCTTCCTATTTTCTCAAAAATCCTGTATTATTAATTCCCCAAATAATTGATTGATCGCCAGAGAGAGAGAGAGAGAGAGAAAGATTTTCGAAGAGCAGATGAAAAAGAGTCAAGAGTGAAGATCGGCGATGAGATTTTCCGGTTCTATAATTACGCGAGCGAATGTTTGGGGTGTAAAGGAGTCTCGGTCTCTTGTTTGTTGTTACGAGCAACCCCCGAAGATATCGCCATATCCTCGCCCCCGGTATACGAACGGCGTTTAATCTGCTTTCAAAGAATCCCAGTCGCGCCTTTTTCCCATTCTTCCTCTTTTTCGCCTTCGTTCCAAGCCAGGAATAATACAGGCTTTATACACGCTCGTCTACGTACGTAACGCGTTTATCCGGTAGGTCGGTGACGTATTTATTTGAACCTCATAAATCTTGCGCGGGTAGAAACGAGAAAGAAAAAAACGAAAACTACCCCGCATGTGCTGCAAGTTTGACGCATGGCGTTCTGCCGATACACGTAACTGATCCGCATTGTAAAATATATATATATATATATATACATATATCGCTAACGAACGATCGTTGTAGCATGATTTATGCGATTTTATCAGTATTATACTGGTTTAGGATGAACACAAATTTCACAAGTGGAACAACGATCCGTTGGTTTGTATAAAAAAATTAATCGATAAACCACTTTGATGACGAAAATTTTTGTGCATCTAATAACGACAAAACAAGTTTGAACGTATTTATATATGAATATATGAACAAGTATTGTTGAGTAAAATTTTTTGAAATATATTGTTGTTATTATTATTGTAAATTGTAATAATTGCAAGTGATACGAGGGTGAGTAAAAGCTGCGGAAAAAGCTTCGATGTGAGGCCATGAATAGAGTCGTTATAATATTACGTAGTATTATACGCGGGGAAAAAAAGCTCAGCGCCGCTTGTTCGCGGGACTAAATAATCGCAGAATAAAATTTCACCGACCCTACCGCTCTCTTTCATTTCTTTTTACCACATTTTTCTTGCTTTCATTTTCTTCTTCTAAATCCTGCACCTTTTACCCTGGTAAGAGAACCGGAATTCACACCGATCTCCGCGTTTTTAAGTTCGTCGATTTACAATTACTTGCGTGAAAAATTCGCGACGCTTCCTGCGATACGATTCTCAGGTCAGTTGGTTTTTCCATAAAAGAGAAAACGAAAAATCAAAAATAGAACGACGCGATCCTCCTTTTTTTTCCCTTCATTGTCGGTGTTTGAAAATTATGGTTTAAGCATATGGTATCTTTTTTCTGAGGTAGAAGGTCGAAGCTTTATCCATGTTGGATGAAAAAAAAAAAAAAAAAAACGAGATTATAAATAGTTGTCAAATTACGCATTGATCAAAACGAAATTGGAATTTATTTTTCTGTGTAAATTTGTTTAAAAACGAACCATTCGATCTCCGCAGTGAGATCACGCGAAAAAGTGAAAAGGGGTGAAAAGCGGATGGTGTAAAAAATTGAAACGGCGTTTCGTCGCGCCCTTTAACCGGCGGTAATGATGCCGTGGCGAATCCGCGATTTTGCACTATTGAGCTCGAGCCATTCAACGTCGTCACGGAGATAATAATTAACTCGATACGTGTAAGAAAAAAAAAAAAAACAAACAAAAATCCCCGCACAACATCCGCCGAGAAAAAGGATTCCGCGATAATTGCGGAGGGAATTATTTTCAGCACTCGAATTCCCGCCAATCACGCATCGAGTCTCGATATTTATATTATATCGCGTTTCGATATGTCAATGAAATCGAGACGAGGACCAAGAAGTGGAAGAAAGAATTTATCCAAGGATTGTGAGACGGGTTTCACCGATCTGCATTCGGCAAACCTGCATATTATATATAATATGACGTCGTTTTCACCTCCTCGTTTCGATCCGCGATCCGCAATTATTTCGCGATGCAAAAAAATCCGACCGCTTTCCTTATCTCGTCTCGCGTAATGACCGATCTCAGGTCAGGCAGAACTTCGTTCGACCAGAATAATAGCGCGAAAAATTTAATTTACAATACTCGAGGGTGATATTGTTCGATTTGAATTGCAACGTATCGTCGTGTCTGTACCTTTTGTTTCACTTGCGTGTATGCACAGGTCGTTAAAACTTGAAAAACTTCAACAACACACTGTACGTCTGATTATCAGACGATTTACACACGTACTGTGTACATTAAATACAATCTGTAGTTAATTGTCCCGTCGACTTGTAGCGAACAGCTTTTTGTTGTTGAAATTGTTAATGAAATTTATCGCACTGCGCAGTTGTTGCAGCTAGCAGGTACGCAGCACCGTTTGTGCGTTATATCTGCATTTCTACTCTCGTCAAAGTTAATCAAACATTCCGCGTCTCCGTGCCAAACGAATCGTTATAACAAACATTAATCGCTCCCATAATTCCTCCAAACGACGATCAATTATTCCCGCACGTCGAGATCTCGGAGCGTCAAAAATTCGAAACTCTCCCCGCATGTGTAACGCGTAAGTTTTTCGGTTTGGAAAAAACTTTTTTCAAGCTTCTAATTTTTCATATCTCATTTCTCATCGTCCAGTCTATACATACATACGTACGTACGTATCTGTATACATATATATACACATATTTTTATTTATTTTTTTCTAGGATTTGCTGTCCTCGACGAATCGCAACGTCGTCGGATAAAAATAAAAAAAACGTGCGTAGTTTGCGCAATGCACTCTCGATAAGGGCTCGGATCCGGCCTCTCGGATATCACCGCGGACAGATCGAAACACGTTAGCTCGTACAGGCTGCACGGCCGAAACTGACGCGATCCGGCGAACGCGAGGCGCGCGCCGCTGTCCAACCAGAAACGCGTCCGACCAATCCCGAAGATGCTCGATCTTTGACGAAACGACACGAACCTTACCCCTTCCCTCGGGGGAGGAGAATTTTTAATTTTCTACAAAAATCACCGACTTTTGCATAATTTTTCAGAACTTCTGCCGCGACTTGGGAAAATTAGCGAGCCGTTCGCTAGAAAACTGCCAAACGATCTGCCAAGTTTTTACAGCTTGATTTTGAAATGGCAATTCGAAGACTATATTGTGCGAGAAATATCTGTCGGACTCTGATGAAACTCGATCTTGATTAACTTATTTATTCACTTCAACTATTGCATCGCAATTTTTAAGGAAAATGGTTTATTATTAAACGTATTCTGGTTGAGAAAAATTTTTGCGTTTCTTTTTCAAGATTCGAAAATTTTTACTTCCTCGACAATGAAATAATAAGTGACTTAACGAATGAATGAATTGAAGCGTTTGTTTGTTCTTTTTTTTTTTTAGGTAAAAATTCACCGATGTATTTGACGATATGGATTTCAGACGATTTCGTATAATACTTCGAATCTTATCAAGTCTTGAGATTTTAAATCACAAATACATCAAGATTTTTTGGGCTGAGTTCTGATACCGCTGTGAATTCTGACGGTTTTGTAAACGATTTCTGTGAGATTAATGTCGAGATTAATACACATCTCGTGGATCTTTCAGACAAAGATCTTAAAAATTTACGCGGAAAGACGTTTCACACGGCTCAGGATCTGCCGTAAAATCTATAAAGTATATGTATAATAATACTTCTCAGCCCGCATCGCGTCCGACAAAATTTACGCGTCTTTGGGAAAAATTTAATTCTGTGTCCTCTTATCTCGAATTCCAACATTTATCTGAAACCGTTTGTTACGAGTACCTGCTTGAATCTCTGAATCATTTCAGCAATTTAGTTTCAGATAATGGTACGCTGAAATACAACTATTTTTTCTCCATTCAACAACTTCGAAATTATTCTTATTCACACAAAATCTTATTTCTTTATTCGTTCTATCGACCAATTGTATAAAACGGAAAATGCGTGTCGTTACGTTATTTCTGTTGCGAAAAAGACGCGCGTTACTTCGACGATAAGAGGTAAAGGAAAAATCAACAAATAATTGTGAAATATATGATTCAGTTTTATCTTCAAACTTATTTCGTTCAAATTATTCAAGCGACTAATTCTTTAGAGATACACCGTTTTCTTAAATTGTGGGAAAAAAGTGGCGAGTGAAAAAGTGCTGTAAGTGGCATTAAAATTGAAACGAAAAACAGACAAAAAAGAAATCGGATTCAAGCGATAAATAATTATACGGCAGAAGAAAAAAACAATTTTTCACCGTCTTTTTTTTTTGTTTTTTGTTTTTCAATTCTTCTCTTCAATCGATACCCTCTGCAACATCATGCCAGCGAATTCGCAGTTCTCGCGTATCGAGAAACGAGCATACCTAAATTCCCGCAACGCCGAACAATCGTCGAGTAAACTGAAATATGAAAACTAGAATAGGAGTATCCGAGGGTCGAAGAAGGGGAGGTTTTCATCGAATCCGAAACCGAGGTTCAAGATTACGCCCTTAGACGTTAACCTGGTGGGTTGGAACGAGCGGCGAACCGGGATGGACGTCATTATCCGGGTTGTACTCGGAGGATTAGAGGATGCTCGAGCTTCGAGCTTCGAGCTTCCGCGTCCCGAGCAGATCGGTTCGTTACGTTTCTGTAAGACGTCGGGGCGACGGAAGATCTCGAATCCCGCGCAGCGGTAACGACATCGTACATCGGATAGATAGGATGGGTAGGAGATACGATACCAAACAGCCAGCCGATTGATGGGAACCGATACCGCCGGCTGCGGGCTTAGCGGTCCTTCTGTCGAGACGTTTAATTAACGAATATCTTAAAAGTATCGGCTGATACGCGTCCCTGTCACGTCACTCGGCGTATACGCGCGTAATCTCGTTTCATCCGGTGCGTGCGGAGTCATGATCGCCCCGAAATGCTCGAGTTACTCCGAATGCGTCGTCTGATGCAGCGGGCCGAAGAATTTCAAAAAATTTCACCCGCCTGCCAGACGACGTTTGTCTTCCGAACTCCCTCTCGAAGCTTCTTACGGTAATCCCGATTTATTTCAAGGATTTTCACGCACTCGGATGAAGAAAATGTAGCAGTTTTTTTTTTTTTTTTTTTTTTTTTTTTTCTTAAACCGAAATCATACGATCGTGCAAAGTATTTTTTATTTCTCTTTCAACTATTCGAATGAATAACAGATTTGAAGCGACGGGAATTGGTTGGGCTGAAATTGAGAAGCTCAATTATATTATTCGGTTTGTCATGTGGCAGTTTTTGCACGTACAAAATTGTCAAATATCAAAATCAATTCTATCAAATCACTGTATGCGATCAATTATACATTATTTTTGGGTACATCGTTGTGTATTATCAAATCGAAAAGCGAAATTTCAATCATCGTTCAACACAAAATTCACAGAACAATCGATCGCAACAATCATTCTGATCGAATACGTACCTGATAAAAGCGAAGTATCCGGTCAATTCAACAAAATTTCAGTTTATTTTCTTTCCCCGTGCAAAGATTCTATACCATCAAAATATTCCGTCAAGTTTTCTGAACTTCTCGTTTTGAAACGAAGAAGAAAAAAAGGCGTTGCAAAACTGTAAAAAGTTGTTATCAAATAACAGGATAATCTGTCCTCCAATATCGCAGCCAGCTCTCTTGCCACTGAACGTACGGTGCGATAAAATATTTTTCTCAATTCAACCAACAAAACGTAATTTTACCGAATGAAAAAAAAAAGAAGAAAAAAAAAGCAACGCTACTCCGCAAAACTTTGCCCTCGAATTAATCAGCAACATCCGTCTGATCGTGAATAAAGGAGAAAAAAACCGATACACGTTTCTTTCATTCGACTCAAAGTCGAGAAATATCCTTTTCTGCCGTTCCCCCAATTAAGCCTGTACACCTCAGTGCCAACAGACGTGACATAGAAGGCTGAACGTAATACGAACATGGTGAGAGGGAGAGAGAGAGGGAGAGAGAGGGAGGGAGATGGAGAGGAAGAAGAAAGCTGCGGCGCACGTTCAGAGGATGCAGCGTGTTGCCCGAAGCAGCTACTCCTTCATAATCTGATTCCGTCCGTTGCAAAGTCATGATCAGACTAGACCGGCGAGTCGGGGGTGGGGGCGGTGGCGGGGGTGGGGGAGGGGGCAGCGCGCCTCCGCTGCATTCAAATGTAATTTTCGAACAACACGGGGGCGCTCCTTGCGGGGTGAAAGTGAGGCGGTGGCGGAGGGGGGGGGGGGGGGGGGGGGTTGAAGGGGGTGGAAAGGGTGGCGCAGTGTCCCGTTGCGGTTTCAAATTGAAGTGCTTACAGTTCTCGGGATTCTTCTTGTGGCCCGGCATTGGTACGAGTTGGTAGATATTTCCCAGAGGAAGACTTTGGGAAAGACGAGACGACGGCGATCCGAATCGCGGTCGCTCGATTCTTGCGGGATCAAGAGACGCGGTTCAGAGTCACGCCAAGTACATTTGGAAAGAAATAGAGAAAGAAAAAAAAAAATACCTCCCACTGCCAGCTCGTAAGAATTAGCTCCCCAGATTATTTCGCTCGTACTAATAAAACTCCCGGCTTCTTTCCGAAACCGCCCCGTGAAGACCGAATCCTAGTAAACGTGTCGTTTTGCACAACCGCTATCTGCTACCCGAAATATAATACGGAATTGCCTTTTTTTTTTTTTTTGTCTGGCTTGACTTACAGACTACGTTCTTCTTTCGATGGAGATAATTTGAAAACGACTTTTTTGCAATCGCTTTGTTTGGTTTTTCTTTAGCTGTCGTTTGATCGCAAAAAAAAATTGAACCAATTACAGATACCTCCGATTATCTTGCGGGTCATGACGAAAATTTTGAACAATTTTCTTTGTATCGCTGAGTGAAAGCACGTTTTTATTCCAACCAAAGAAACTTTTCTTTCGTTACGTTTGATCGTTATGCTTGTTAATTTAAACAAATTCTTTTCTTCGTATACTCTGTTTATAACCGTATAATAATTCGAATCGGTATTGATATCCGTCACTTTTTTGACAGCGACTTAATTCATTCGTCGTAAAATTGTCGCCCTTGCGAATAAATCATTCATTCTGCAGAGCTGACTGTGCGATAGAATTCAATTCAATTTCTCCACGTGTCTAATTCAGTAATATAGACAATAGGGTAATTATCATCCCGCGCTGTATTGGGTGTATAAATTTATACGTGTACGCATTACATATACGTACAGCCGCCGGGTTGTTGAATCGTATCCGCAACGTTTCGCATTTGACGTGGGTGCCTACAACGTGCGTTTAATAATTTTACAGGAATATCGGGAAACGAAATTTGCCCCCGATCCTGCGGTCTATACCCGAATTTCCGCATCCCCGACCGTAATTATACTTCGTAATTTTATAATTGGACCCTTCTGCTGGCAAAGTCTGTGATATATTCGCCGGGAGCTGCCGGAGCGCCAAGTCTTCGATTTTGACTTTTCCTTGCTCGACGGTATTTCTGTACAATAAATACACAGAAAGGAACGATACGAAAGTAATTATGCCTACAGTGTCTATATCCTGTCGTGAAAAATCCAAGTACAATGAATTTCACCCGCAAATTATTTCAATTTCCAAAAGTCCTCTTCAACATCTTTTCGTTCCAGGTTAATAATTTTTATAATTAACGTAATGTTGCAAGCCCTAAAAATTTCACAAACTTCTATACGGATATACTTTGCAATAACAAACAGAAAGGATAGTTTCCTTTTCATTTCGTCCGACACTTATGCAGATTTTCTTTTTCCACTGCAACTCGGATAGAAGTCGGACAAATTTTCCACACCCAACGCGTCGCACAGAAATAATAATCATATGTATACCCGCCTGTTTGCCAGAGGCTAATTACACCGGCGGTTAGGAAGCCAGATAATACTTCGGTTTCATTCTTTATTCGGTGTGCAGAGACAAAAAGCTCGGGAAAAGTTAAGGAGCCGATTCAACGTTCAGAATCCGGCTTTGCCACAGGTGCCTGACGCCTCTCGGTTCTCGACTCGAGACTCGATTGTGCAGGCAGACAGGTACAACTCTCCCTCTCTCTCTCTCTCTCTCTCTCTCTCTCTCTCTCTCTCTCTCTCTTGCCTCGGGAACCCGGTGAATTAATTAGAAATTAATTCAATTCAGAACTGACGCGAATTAATTCAAAGGTCGCGGTAAGCGTCGCGACGATATATATGTGTAATACGTACGTATACAGATTCAGCCTCGCACGATTAGCCCTGAACTTCTGGAAGTCCCGTGATTTGTCAAATTTCAGCTAACCTCGCAGCTTATGCAATTCTAATTAAGAGTAGTCTGATTTGCAGCTCGTCTTTACTCGACCCGGCTTTCTCTCACGATTCAACATCGAAATGATTTACCGCCCGAATTACAGTGATTCCCTTGTCTCGACTGCCCCGAGACGCCAAATATCCTTGAATTTATAAAGAGGTTGGTCCGCCAAAAATCAATGGCTTTTTATAAATTTTATTACCAGATATTACTGCGTTGAGCACGATTTGTCAAGTTGAAATTGTTTTGCGTTCGTAGAATACGAAAACAGAAAATGTACTGGAATTGTACAGGATCGAAGATAATCAAGCCTTTGCTTTACTCCAAATCGCTTGAAAAAAATTTTTACAATTTTGTAGATTCGTCGGATTTCACTCTCCTACGATGGCTCGTCTCATTCGGAAGACGATATTCTCGACAAATCGGGTAAACCATTTATTTCCAAACATGCAACTGCATCGGTTAACATTTAACTTTATACAATATATCGCCGATATTGATTACAATGAAAAAATGTCAGTGTCGATTTGACAAGTGATAAAAAAAAACTCGAATCCGCCTCGACGAATTTGTGTAAGAAAATCGTAAACCACCCTTTCGTTGATCGGTGAAATACTCAGGCATATAAAATTGCGAAAATTGATCCTGGAAAGGAAGAAAATTAGAACAGCGCACGAAAGCAATCCAAATTTTTCCATACAATTGTAAGAGGATCGGCGTATTTTACGGGGCGTGTCAAACCCCGTGAAGAAAAAGTACGATCTTCACGAGTATCAGACAATCCGATCCGTCCCTGCCAATCTGCGAAAACGGCGAAATGAAATTTGCTCAACAGTCTTATTGCCAGGCTCGAATCCTCCGCCGCATTTCCCTCCTCGACCGCAGTTTTTCACCCCCATGCCCATTCTTTTTCATTTACTTTACCTCCCCTTTCATCTCTTTTTCAGCTAAATTCATCACACGCCAGCTGGCAGCAGGGGTTGATAATTTTGTATACATATAATACCGGCGTTAAACTTCTTCATTCGCCGCAGGTTTCTTCCTAAAAATACCGGATTGGGTATAATTGATGGATTCGGTCAAAGTCGGCGAGGGGTTGGAGGGGGAGGGAACCGCGTTTCGCCGATTGCCTTCTGCATCCACGATCTCGAGGGACTGGTGGGCGCACCTAATTACAAGCCAGACAGCCAGTCAAATTCGCGTTCGCAAATTTCTTTCGTTTTCTTGTCTCCCCCTCGCGTCGCGGTTGATTGCTCCCCGATCGCCGATCGAGTTCGAATCGATAACGTGACGCGTTGCTCTCTTTCCATTCTCTCTCTCTTCAGAGTTTCGACGCGGTCGATTTTTTCCCTCGTGATGTTATTTTAAATTTCTTCTTTTTTTTTTCACCGTCTTTCTTTGGCTTTTTTGCCACACCTTCGCATCTCGATGCACGGCTCGAATTTATACATGCATAATGGAGATAGCGAAGTGAGCCGGATGGCGGGTATCTCGATTTGGTTTATTTGTCCGAGTGCATACAGCGGCCGCTCAATCAGTCCCCGGCTCTCCGGGTCTCGTAGACTCATTAACAACTCTATGCCCATCGATGTATGCAACGGTTTACGGTTTATCTAGCGTGTGACGACACGCTGCTGCCCCGTTCCTGTCATCGTATAATTACTTGTCTATTGACCATTCAAAGAGAATCCCATCGCAAACAAGAAACCAATAATACAACCGAACGCACCCTACGGATCGTCATCACGTGTTTCGCTGAGTTCCGTTTGCACGACGCGAATGGAGTAGTCGATACCTGCAGTTATTAAATGGGATATAACCAATCTCGTTAGAAACATCGTTCAGGAAATCTAGTTCAATTCATCAATTCACAGTGTATTTACGAGCTGAAATCAAAATCGGTACGAATAATATATGTATATCGGAAAGTCAGGATCGGTGATCCCTGATTCATTGATTCAAAAACAACCCATTGACGTTGAAGAAAAAATTGCCTTGTTGCAAATTTTCATTGCTGCGTTAGGTAAGTCACTGATTTACCCTTCACTAATTGATGGATAATTGTGAAATTTAAATCAATCGTCAACGTTATCATTTCCGACGACTTTTCTTCTTTTCAGCTACTTATTCAACTATAGGTATATAGGTACATATTAAAGAATTATATTTCACTCGTTTTTGCTATTATTGGTTCATAAATAATAAAATTGCATTGCTTTGATGAGAAATAGTCCGGGTCGAAAGATTTGTGGCGGATTAATCTACGATCGAAATAAACTAAACCACACCTCAACAAGACTTTAGACAAATTGTACACACGTCCGTAACGTGAAAAAACATAAAACCGTGCGATTACAGTCGTACTTAAATATTTCGTTGATAAATACGAACTTTGCTGATCGAAAATTTTTATCCGAGTTAAAAATTCTGTGCAAATACAGGACCTTCCTAACTTTCAATCAACAGAAGGCAAACTCTCTGGCGCAGAGTCTTGAAACTGGTTTCCCTCGACACATCGCGCTCTCCGGTCTAATAAAACTTGACGCCGTTATCGAAAGGTCCGGCAATCAGCATAATTATCGGCGGAAGCATTGCCGCGGGGTTACAAGATTTATTCGCGTCGAGTATAATCGGCACTCGAGTGAATCAGGGAGGGATGAGAGCCGAGCCGTCGCCTGGAGGAGGGAAAAAGAGGGACGATAGGAGGGAGGATATGTTTTAGCAACTTCCTCGGCCCGAGGACAGCTGACTACGGACAGAACTGGGATCCTAGAGATGTTTCTATGTGTATTGATCTCCCGTTGTTTGGCAGAAGCCCTGACTTTTCTCGTTCCATTTAACTACGGAGGAACAAACGTCCGGCCGCGGCGTTTCCTTACCCGCCACGCGGAGAAAGAACTATCGGTTTATTGCGGCGGTGGGCGGAATCTCACGCCCCTCGCCCTCCCGAAACCACCCCGAAAACTCGGCTCGCCACATTCGGCGGACACTCTCCTCGGCCAAAAAAGATCCGGAAACACCGGTAAGATTGCGTGTATCCAAGACCTCCGAAGTCGCTAGATTTTTTCGCATTCACTTGGCTTTTATTTTATTTTATCATTTCGATTTTTTCGTATGTTTCCACTTTTATTATCAGACTCTGTTTTTTCGAGGTGGATAAAAAGAAGAAACGCTTCGACTCGAGCGTTACTAATTTCAACGGTATTATCGAAGAGATCAATTTGGAATCGGTTCAATTTAGTTTATTATCCATTTTTTTGGAGAGCAGATTGATTAGTCAAAAATCGCACTTTGAGTATCTATCAAATCAGTGCATTCGAAACTAACGAAGGTTTATTTGAAAATAAAAAATATAGAATATACTGAAATTATAAAGAAAAGCTTGGATGCTTCGGTGCTTTGTTTTGAACCGCTTTAAATTACTGAAAAATCTATTCATTAGATTTCACTCTTATGCGATAGCTCATTTTATTCAGAAAATTCTTCTCCCGAAAGTCGCTGAATTAGATATTTTTTACTTTTCAACACCTTTGGTGATTATAAGAAAAGTGGTGGTTTTGGTCGGAAATTACTTTGTCTAATTTCAACGAATCTTTACGTTTTACGAACCTCTACAATCCGGAAAACAGGTTTTTAGAAAAATGTCCGTTTGTCCGACAAACTCCCGCGATGATCTTGGAAACCATATCCCGTTTCGTTTGAACTTCCGGTTCTACCGGAAATATCATACATCGGACTCAATATTTTACGGACAAACAAATAGTTTTGTCTTCCTTTTGACGAGTTCTTCCGTTTTCGTAGTTATGAAAAGTGTAGCGAAAAAACTGTTTATTCGGCCTATTTTATCTGCAATAGTTAATTCATTATTGCAAATAGGATATTTTTGAAAAGACTCGCGGATCGGATCGAACCGTTTTTCACCGCTTTCATTATTCTCGATTAATTGTTTTCGCATGTCAGTTGAAAATCAAGAGTTAAAAAGCATCGACGTGATAATTGCGATCGGGTTGATTCAACAGAACAACTCGACAACTGCGAGGAGGGTGAGAATTGGGGAGGAAAGTTTATTATTAGTTGACTTTCATCTCTCGTCAACGATTCGTTTCTTCTGGCGCTGCCACTGCTGGGGCGAATGAAACAATAAATTAATGTTCGTCGAGTCCGAGCGGCGGGCGGGAAATTTAATTATCGGCAAAGTCGCGAAATGTCGAGTGTTTCTGTCCGTAAACTCGATCGAATTACGCCATCTATTCCCTTTGTCTTTCGTCTATTTCAACTTTTTTCCTCGCCTTCCCGCCTCTCTTTTTCTTCCACTCCGACTCTTGCTCAATCTTCTGCAACGTACCGCGAATTCTAGTCTCGTTCGTAATTAAAAAGAAAAAAAGGAGAATGTCAAGTGAAACGGAGCAATTCAAGATAGAAATAATTCGTAGTAACGACGATATCGATGAAAGAAGAAGCGATACTCGACACCAAAATCCGAACAAAGTGACAGGAACGTTTCCAGAGACAAATGTCTGGCTATAATTAATTTTTTCTCTGTAACCAGAATTCAAATCCTCGCCATTTTTCCCACGCGCTTTGTGATTCGCTTCGGAGAAATGACGTCACGACAGTAACAGTAATTAAATACTTCGTTTTTTAAACTCAGCGGACAAAATTAGGTCCGTGAGTTTTTCTCCGTAACCGATTGTATTATGTTCCTTTACGGAGCTTTCAGCGAGTTGAATCCAGACCGTGATTATCAGGTCTGAATCCAACCTACAATATTGATTTAATAAATATTTCAAAAGCGAGAAAAAAATTTTTAGAAACATACGTCTTCGTCAAAATCATCGGGTAGTTCAAACGAGCGAGTGACAATCTCTACGATTACAAATTCATTCCTCGTATGGTGAAATCTCGATAATTTTTATCCTGGGAGATTCCAACTGCGTCGAAATGCGGCGACGCTTACTCGTAAAAGGGATAAGGAAGACGATTTTCCCCGAAAATCATGGAACAACCCCGGCTTGAATAAACAGCCACATGTCCTCGCCGCGGGTTACTCGGTTCCCCTATTCGACCCGAGCCTCATTAGAGCCTTAACAAAACTGGACAGTTTTACGGCTTATATACCTGTTTCCAAAAATTTATATACACCCTGGTGTCCTTACGGCGAGCGGTGGAGGAAAAAAAGGCCGGAGAAAGAATGAGAGAAGAACAATGAACGCCGCGTGATCGTCGGATGTGGTAAACGATAATTCGACCATAGCGGTAATCAGGACGATTCACCTCGTAGAAATTAGAATTACACTTGATTTAGCTCGAAACAATGGTAATTGAAATCTTCTAGGATAAAATCATTTTACTCCTCGAAAATAAAAAAAAAATAAAAAAATCAGCGATAAAATCCCAAAAATTTCTGTTAACCCCGAGAGTTTCGAAGCAGCGATCAATATTCGACGTTCGCTGAGAGAAATTTTTAGTTCCGGTTACCGCTCAGTCCTCAACTATTTTCATTTTTTACCGCAACCGAAAAATATAGTTCTAGGTAGAAAATGAAAATTAGTTTTCTAGCCGTTCCTATTTCCTAGCCGATCCGTTACTATTCTTTCTCATTACGATCACCGTTGCTATATTTTCTTGCAACTGTCGCGAAAATTTAATGCTTGTGCAACGATAAATTGACGTTGAAGCCTTGTTTAACTAAAAAAGTAGAGCAAACCTCAGAAACTGATTTTGCGTTGAAATTACCAAAAAAGTATCGACAACAGCGCAAAATGGTTAGGCGTAGCTCGTTTTTCGTAATTCCAACGATATTCAACCAGTTTTTTTAACGAGACCTGTTTTACTCAATTTTTCTAGTCACTGTAACAAACGAAATTGTTCTCAGTGTTGAAAATCGTGCGAGCGCGTTGCACAAATCGCTGGTTGATTCGAGGCTGGTCGTGGAAGGGGATAAATCCTCCGGGTGTGTGATTTCGAGTATGTGGGTCGTTAGTCGAGGCAAACAGATCGGCGATGATTACAGGTCAGATCGCCGACGTCACCGGCAGGTAATCGTGACGGGTAATAACAATAATGTCCGATAGTTCGAGGTGTTGTTAGGCGTGAAAATACACGTGTAGCCAGGCGATGCCGGCTAACTCGCGGACGCCAAGGCAAACAGGATCGAGGGCCATACGTGGATAACAATGGACGGACGGTCCTTGATCGCTCCCGCCGTTCCAGATCCCGCGACAAGCCCGAGGGATGAGCCTCCCGAAAATTATACGAATTTATCCCCCTCCCCAGGACGTAAATTTAAGTGCGTATGCGTAAACGGCTAGACAAGACCCGTAATCATCGATCCTCCGTTCTCTATCGCTTCATCTGAGACGTACGAATCTTGCCGAGGCGCCGTGAAGGTGGTAGGGTGTAAATACCTTCGGAGTTTTCGTACTCGCGTCGTCCTTTCTGATCCGGAAATGACCGGACTTCGATGACGGCGATGCCGCAATCATCGGAAGCGATTATATTTTCATTGACAGGACGGAAAATTTGGAAGTTTTCACATTTTTTGACTCCTTCGAAGGTTATGGTTATATCGCTGCTTTTGAGAATCGATCGGGCGTGGATCGTCTAAATAATATTTCGACGAAACGATGTAAAAATTGTTTAAAAAATGTACGGCAATGAATCGTTTGCGCTAATGATATCGAACGCGAATGAAACAACATTTTTAACACGTAAGTAATTGAAATACTCGTGAGAAAATTCGAATAACACAAGCGAAGTCATCAGGAATTTGAGACAAGGTCTTACGACTCAAAACTTCAAAATTATTGGTCTCCGCTATTTTTTATCCGATTCCGTCACGAAATAAATACACCGACAACTGTGATCCCACTGACCTGTAACTGTATAATTCTACCACATTTTCTTCAAATTTCAACACCGTCGCATCCCTACGTATTATAATCGACGTCATACTTTTTGCGCTATGTATATAATTTTCTACAGTATAAACTGTAAAAATCATGATACATATCTGATAATTTCCGTAACGACAAATACTCAATAAAAAGCTATGAAAATTTCTATGACGCATTTCATCACCGAGCAATTAATTACAGCTCCTTTCCTACAATCGCGCTAATTTTTCTATTCCTTGCACGCGACACGTTATTATTTCCGTCTCAGCTTCTAACTATACAGTTTTCAGTTGAACCGCTGTTACATTTGCGTGTACAAACCGACTTAATAATTCACCGAGTGACAAGCGGGGGTGTGAAAAAGGCCAAGGTCTCTTTCGCAGGATTTTCGAGCCTGAAGAATTGCGGTGAAAAGCTCTGTCGAGACGGGGCGGTGCTGCGGAAACAAGTTACTGCATATTAGGTTGCGTTTTGAGGAACGGAAAAGCTTCGGCGAGGCGGCGCCAGCTTTTATCAAGGATACCGAAAAAAAATCGTACTTTTCTCCCCCGATCTCTGCTTTTCTTCCCCTTTAATCCGCAAGGACATTTAATTTCCCTGCGTTCCTGCGGAGAGGAAAGATTTTTTTTTGTTTTTTTTTTCTTTTTTCACCCCGTATTACATTTTTCGCCATCAGATTCTTTACGAAACGCTGCAGCGGAATATAATCTCGTTTTTATGAGAATTTTCATCTGTTTACGCGCGTTTCATATTGTCGCGTCCTCTAGAGTTGAACAATTCTCATGGTTGTAAGATCGTGAAAATTCTGCATTGATACCAACTATGTTCGTTTTCAAGTTCTCAAATATCTCGTGCAAATCGAATCTCGTTATTCAGTAACATCGGAATCGGTTTCAAATGTCAAAATTTGTCACTCTGGACGACGTGTTTAAAAATTATAAGAAAAAAAAAAAAAAAACTAAATAAAATAACAGACGTCTCGCTGCGATTCGCAAATAAAGTTTCACGCGAAGAAAACTACGGTATGACAAATTATCACCACGCATCGGCGTGAGGAACCAGAGATAAAAAATAAAACGCAAGAGGATCTGGACCAAGTCATGATAAAATAATAAAAGTATCGTTTGTAGAATGCTCCCGGGAAGATACGGAAAGTCTGGAAAAGTCTACGCAGGGCTCGAAGTATTCTGTAAAATGAAAACTTTTCCCTGAACGATCGTTTCTGCCCCGAACCTGCGATACAAGCCGATAATTTTCGTCCACGTTTCGCGCCTTCGCTTATACTTCCGCGTCTCCTTGTCCGAGGACCGTCTTATTCCCGAGATGATTCCGGAATGGTGGTCGAAGGGTGGCTCAAACGAAGCTATGCCGAGCAGAGCGACGGGTGATTCGATCCAAAAGCTGTACCACTAAATTAAATTGTCCCTCGCCATATAAACGCGCGTCGTTCCCACGACGCCGAATGCCGTCGCAGAATTAACGCCCCATGCGTAGCTGGAATTATAATTCTGGACGCGATTAACGAGGCGTTTTATCCCTGTCGGTGGGTGCGCGTTGAATCGGGGGCGCAACAAGATTCCGACCTTCGCTAATTGGCCAAAATTTATCGATTTACGCGGCCCGAGATCCTCGAAACCGGGAAATGAAGGACCGTTGAAACTCATTCCGTCTTCGAGATGGAAATTCGGGTTCCTGTTCTCTCGCCTTTCTGACCCGCAGGGATGCCGAGAGTCTCACGCCCGACTAACTTCGTGCAGGCTGGATTAAACTCGCATCCGAACCCGACTCTGCGGGCGCATATAGACCCGAAATTTCGCGGATACGTCGACCCAACCGATTTAAATTTTCTCCTCCTGCAGTAGAACCGGTGGAAAAACTTTTTTCGTTAAAAGTCTGCACGCTGCAGGAGGTCGAGTTGTTTTTTCTTTTTTTTTTTTTCTCAAAGCGACTTCGAGACTTTTTTAGCTCCGAATTGTCTCGCCGAAAATATCGAAGAAATTCTGCATCGTTCGGACGTACGTACTGAAATTTACAATTTAAAAATACAAGTCTCATTTTTTTTTTTTTCGTGATAATTTATCGATACTCGTGTATAACAATAAAACAATACGAAAGAGAAAATTCGTCATGCGGTGAAAATTCCTTGAAAAATTTCTTTTTCTCGTCCAAATAAAACTGATATCACTTCACGTATCTCTTGGATATGTAAAATTGGTCGCTTGTCAAACCTGTACAGTTGGATGGAGAAAATATTCGGTCACGAATAGCTTCGATAAATGTTTGAGCAGGAAGCAAACTTAAGCACAACTGCACGCGTGTCAATTGTCAATTGAACCAGCGTTGGCGAGCAAACGTATAAGTTGATTAGATTAACTTCGGTGATGTACAGTCGATGACGCGATGAGAAAATATTTGCCTGACGGTCAGTGAGTGCGGACGGATATTGAAGAGGGCGATTTATAAGATAAACAAAAATTTTTGTCAGACATTGATAATAACGATTCGTTTACCGCCCGGTTCTCAAGAATTTTTGATTACTTGTCACTTTATGTGAAAATTTGTTTATACCTAACAGAAAATATACTGTATATTGTGACCGATAAAAACAATCGAGTTTGTTGTAAACTGTCTATTTTTTCACTCTAATTTATGTTTAATTTGTTGAGTACTGACCTTTTCTTACGCAAATACCGATCAGAGTACGTATAATTGGTAATATGAGCTTAAGTATAATATAGAAGAGTGGAATATTTCTTGTTTCGAATTACTGCTCCTGATCGTTGGCGATGTAAGTGAATAAAATTTCAAATTACCGGAATAAATAAATGAATAATATATTTATTCAAAATCGAAACTGTTTCAAAAGAACCGAAGTAATATTATCATACCGCGTACAATATGCGGGTTTCATTCTCTCGCTGAATAAATTTACCGATACGAAAACGGCTTCGGGCAAAACTTGGCTAGAAACGACAAACGCGGCTTGCACCGACCAAAAACGAGGATCAGAGTCACCCACCAACGGCGATCTCGTTGTTATCGTGAAAATATTTTCCACCCGTGTGTACCTAAATATTTACCTTCAAGATTCCGGCCCGAAATAGACGAGCTGATAAATTGACGGGGATCACCGATCGACCGCCGAAACTAACATTCATTAGGCGAGCTGCGGGCGGTTCGTTTCTATGGTCCAAGGTTTAACGGTTGCGAGTATATAGCCGTAAAGTATATAATATATACATGTGTTCGAGTAGCAGACTTATAACGTTGACTCGAGACTGGCGTGAAATTTGTCAGTTTAAATTTGAAGAAAATTTTCAGCGTCGATCAGCCGCGGGTATAATAACGCTTCGAAACGACGCAAGGCCCGAGTATCCGAAGCCGCTTTTCATTTTCTAACACCGTCTCGGTGAGAGGATCTCGTAGATACATCCAACCCACTGCCAGGCGAGTTAATTGGCAGTAAAACGATCCGTTTATAGTTGGTACAGTGGACTACCGAGACAGAGTTTCGTGTATTCACGGAAAAAGACATCGCACGATCATTTCGTCGACGGCTGCAGGTGATCAGAAAATCGTTAGATGAAACTCGATCGACGAAAGGAGATTTCTCTTTCCTTATTTTGGGTACGTTTCGTCACGAAACTGAACATGGCCGACGTGCGTCGTTATTGTATTACGATAACTGGGAATCGGCTCGTTTGAATCGAGAATTTTAGGTCGCAAATCACAGTGGTAACGATGCGTGTTATCAGCCGTGAGAGAATTAAACAAGAAGGTGTAAGGGTGAAGAATCGGTAATTTCAATTACGAAATCGTTTAAATTATCAGAAATAAAGCGAAACGTAGTTTGCGGTTATCGGAAATTCAATTCCGGTTAACCAAGGTTGCGCCAAATATAATAAAAAAATTTGAGGAAACGGAATTTTTCTCGAGCGAAAATATGGTTACCGTTTCGCGGTGCTAAACCCAAAAGGGCGTGTATTTTTTTTTTTCATTGTCAATCGTTTTTCAAACTTATTTTCAAACTAATTATTGAAAAAATATATATACGCCGAACGATTGCAATTTTATTACATAGTAATTGACGAATTTGTCTCAGTAAAAATTACATTTCGATCATTGCTTGTTCTCCTGGTCGATGTTCTGCAAATTTGCATAAATTCTGAACAATCGGGTTCATTCGCATAAGCTAATATTCGATTTTCTATCCGAGCTTAATTTTCGAACGCTTAAAGTACTCGTTTGCATTTATTATAGAACACATCACGCCCGCATTATCCGTCTTTTAAATAACCGGGCGCATGTTCAGCGTCTCGTCTCTTTAAGCCCGGTATCAAAACGTTAAGTAAAGGCTTGTGAATTAACTGGCGTGGAAATAAGCGGACTGCATTTCGGTGCAATGCAGCGCGGAATCTGCAAGGAGGAAGGCGATGCACCGGCAGCCAGTCGAGTCGGTGAAAACTTTGACGCCGACGTCAGTTGCTGCAAAGACGTAATTTGCACTCAGCTCTTCTTATTCCCTCTGGCGCCTCCGGCACTCTTTTCGCCCCCTCGGCACTTGGACACCTCGCGTTTCCACACTCGTATAACAGTCGAGCAGCAGCAGCAGCAGCAGCGGCGCTGAAGCTCGAGCTTTAAACAACGAGGGGAAAAAGCTCAACACGGCCAGCTCAAACCGTATATACCGGGATCCATTGGCTGTTTGTTTTCGTTTCTTTTACTCCTTTGTTTTTACGAACGTAATTGTTCCCCGTGAAAAATTTTATTGCAGCATTTGCACCATCTGAAAGATAAAGTTCGTGCTCGTGATTATTTCACCCGACACGATTTTTTCATTATTTCACGTTCTTCGGTCTTTTGAAAAAAATTGAAAGATTAATTAGGTTCCCGAATCGTCAGGTTCTCGACGGTAAATATTAATTTATATTATGTAATAAAATGTAAATGCGGTTAATCTTGGACTGGTCTAGGAGTTATAAAATAAATATAGCTTTCTTTTTTGATTAGCTGAATTATGGTTATTTTTCTTTTTCTTTTAGTTAAGTTAGTTATGTTGAGATTTTTTATTGTTAATACACCAGTCCTAAGCAGAGGTTCCTGTAACTTCCTGTAAGTTTTTACATTTGTACTTTCATGTAAATACATTAATAATTTATTACTGGTAAGTATATAATAATAATAATAATAGTAATAATAATATTTTTCAATGAACGTGAATTTGAATCGTGTTTAAAACAAATCACTGCAATTTAAAAAATGTACACCTGCACACGTTTTTAGGAGAAATTGAAAATTCAGAGACAATAATCAAGACTATTGATCTAAAATTATCTCGCCAAGTGATTTAATTTTCTACACATTATATTGATGCAAGAAAAACGTGGTAAAAATGAGAGCAGGATGTAAAAAAATTTCTTCGCGCGTTATCGTACTTTTTGCTGGTTAAAATAATTTCTTCCCCTTTTTTACAATATTCACACACCAATGATATTCTTTGTTCTTAAATACGGCCGAGAGTTCCGATCCTAAATTCAGCGTCCATTGTCTCTCGATGCGAAAGAAAGCAGAGAGCTTTATTATTAAGTAGGCGAGATCATCTATGGGCGCGAAAGAAGAAGGTTCCTTTTGTAATAAAAGGGCGTTATTGATAAGGGGTGAAAAAATCGGGATCGATGTGCCTGCCGAAAGAGCCTTATATCACAGGGATAATACGGGTTGAATTAGTAGTCCGGTGTGTGCGTGCCGCGTATAAAGCGCTCATTAGCATGTTTTTTTTTTTTTTTTTTTCTTTTACTCGAAATATCCTTTTGTTTTTATTATCATCCTCGTCGCAAGAGCGATTAATTTATGCTCGCGGTGCGAGCTTAAAGATAATACGTACGCAACTCGATAGCCGTACACGTACGTATACATATAACTCGAATTAACGTCAATAAGGTATAAAGATATCGGTACTCGGAGACAGGTAGTTGTAAATTAATGCGCGATATTTAAAACCCCTTCGATACGGAGCCGATTTTATTGCCCTATAAGGAGATAAGGCCTTACACACCGCGGCTTCTAATCCGAGCCAAGATCGTCCGGGGAATCTGTGATTCTCTTGATAATTACTTAATTAAAATCCTCCGACGTGATCCAGCCGGCATATTCTCGAATCCATGATAGGCGCACGATCCCTGACCATATTTACTCTTCCTTGCGTACCTCCGTATATACGTATACACGTGTGTGTATTTATTTATGGCCGCGGTTTTCCCGTACGAACCGTAAGAGTCGAGCGTTGCTGGCGGAAGGCGTGAAAGATTATCTTGTGAAATTCACACATAAGTTGCTCACGGTTCTCACAAAGGTATAAGAAGCTCTTTGAAAGCATTATTTACGTATCTGGTATACCTGTACTCTTGTACACACACACACACACACACATTTTCATCTTTCAGACGAGTTACGGACTTGCTCTGTGAAACGAAACTTCGATGTGTGGGATGCTGCTGAACGACTATCTTTCAACCGTTCGTTCGATCTCTGCCGAGATAAAATGCAACGGAAAATTACCACGTATCGATTTCATTATTCAATTCGATTCGTTCGGGTAACGGCTTCGCTTCCGTCTTGTTTCGGAATTTCAAACTATTTTTTACGATGAACGACTCCTTGCGTTTGGCAAAAGGCAAAACCTTACACAATTTTTTACAAAGTCGCGTTTATCAAGATCGCTGATGATTTGACACATTTTTTGCAAACTGATGATTGGACGTGGATTTTTGAAAGTGAAAAAATTGTCAGGGGAATATATTCAGGAGCATGTAAAATGGCGACTGAATTAATTACTTACGTTTTGTAAAAATTCCGAGATTCGAAAACCATTCCGTAAGAGTGAAATATGGGAATATTCGTCTGGGCCATTATTTCAATAAGGTTGGACAACCGACGATGATCGCAGTACTGTAAGTATATTTACCAGTTGTAAATATACAAAGGCATAATAATGTTATACAGAGAGTGCTTACGGCATAAGACATGTCAGGGTGGTCGTATAATTTTATACCTTATCCCAGACATTATAACGGCGGGGTGCAGCTTATAGGTAGGTGTACGTGTATGTGTATAGTAATAATAATAATGATGATAATAATAATAATAATAATAATACGAAACTACCGCTATCCCGAATTTATGTACAACAGTCTGGAGTTAATTTCGTAGTGAGGCTGAGGTATATTTAGGGGATGGATGCGGAGAGTTTGTTTCTCGAAACTGGGAAAGGAGTCGAAGGATAAAAAGAGAGTGGGAAAAAGGACGAGGGAGGAGAGGAACGAGAAGCGGACGCTACGCGGTAGCGGCGCGTTGTCCTTTCGGGCAATAAAAAGCATCCCGGAGGAATAATAAGACGAAGGTAGGGAGAGCAGGTTGGTAGTAAGAATAAAAACAAGACGATTATACAAGAAAAACAAAAGTCGCGAGGAAGAAGAAGGAGAAGAAGAAGAAGGGAGGATAAAGGAGGAGCTCGAAAACACGAAGAGGGATGGAGATGGAGGAAAGAACGCGCCTCCAAAAGAAACTCGGGTTACATGCAATGCGTGTAGATTGTCGGATAGCGGCGCTTTTGGTCCTCGCAGTGAAGCCTCGAACTCTTTGGTACCCCGAAAATTTGGGGCCCTTTTTTCTACGGCAATTTAGTCCAGTCGAAATAGGTTTGAATAAAAAATATTCGGGATATGGCTGAATTTTTGTCTAGAGGGACGGATTTCGATTCTCGGGAACTCAAGTCTGAAGATTATTTTTAGGCAGCGTAGCCGGTATTTTAAGAAAACAGCTATATTTGACGTTTTTCGCGTTTTCCTCAAAAACTGCTATCGATAGATGAAGAATGACTTGACCATCGCGTAGAGAGGAAAATTCTACATCGAATCGTGTCCTCGTATGCCGGCAATGGAATCGGATTAACAAATTAATGAAAAAGAAATTCTACTCATCGACGGCATCTGGAGAATTTTCGTGAAATAATTTCCTAATTAAGAAAAAAGATATTCCACTTATCGACGGCATCTAGAGAATTTTGATGGAACAATTTCTTTCTTCTAAATTTGTTAATCCGACTGCGCTGCTGACATATGCGGACATAATTCGATGCAGAATTTTTTCCTCTCTACCCGATGGTCAAGTCATTTTTCATCAATCGATAGCAGTTTTTATGGAAATCCCTTGAGACTTCGTATTTTGCTGTTCTCATGAAACTATGGCTACGCAGCTGAAAAATAACTCAAGATTTGAGTTTTTGATCAGGGTCGAAAACCTTTGTACGTAAACATGCAGCCATATCCGGAATATTGTTAATTCAGACCTGTTTCGACCGGACCAAATGACTTCGCTTCGCAGTCTCGCCTTTTGCCGCTACAAGTTTTATCGCGAAACTGGGATCTAGCGCGTGTAAATATCCGCAATTTCGAGAGGTCTTGTATGTCCCGTCGTTTCGCACTTCTCGCGAACTTTGCGCACTCCGCTCGGACGATCGGCGTTTGTAGAACGTTTGTAGAATCGTTGCTTTGGCGCCGCCTGTTCAGCGCTCGCTTCTCTTATCGCCGTTTCCGATCTCTCAATTATATACTCGCGCTCTCTACCGGCTCCCATAGCTTCAAGGAGGAACCCATCGGACCGTCTGAAGCAAAAGTCGAGAGAATAGAAGAAGCTGTTGACAAAATACGCGAATGAAACAAAAATCTCTCTACCGTGAGGTAAATTCGGAACTGAAGATTTTTATGACGCAAAAAATAAATCGAAAAACGTTGTAATAACCGGACAAAAACACCAGATTTCGACGACTTTCGACGTTCTAGTTGCAAAAGCTTTTCTCAAATCTTTGACATCCCCGCGAGCTTTTGTTATTCGAGCTTGCTCGTAATCAGTTCCGTCTTATGTATCAGGGACGTTGTTTAAAATATTACTCGACTTTTTTTCAAAGCGTTTTTCACTTTTCCAGTTTTGCTATTTTTTTCAACCTTTCATTCCGACGCTCCGACCGATTCATCCTTAATGTGCGCTTGCAGCTTGAATTGATCGCCGGGCCGCGTCGCTTATTCCTTCTTTTCCTTTTCTTTCTTCTCATCCTTTTTGGTGCATTCCTTTTTACTCCGTACCTGCACCCGGGCTGCTAGAAGTCTTCGCGCCGCAGCGGCGTCGGTGAATTAATTACACGACTACGGTATACACGGGGAACCGCGAAGTGGCCGCACGTTTCCCGTAAACACTGGCGTCGCGTTTGCCGATTATGGGTTAAGCGGTTGACTAAGAAAAAAAAAACCAAAAAAAAAAAACGACAATTTACTCGTACGGGGTAAATTAACTCTGTTGGAAACAACGAACAGGTGAAAAAAAAAGGAAAATTTCTATTATACTGAAATTGACAGGGGATTCTCCTCTTTCACAAGTATTCGGATTTAACCAGATTCAAAGTTTACGCAAACTTCTTTGCCCAATAATTTGTTTTTTTTATAATGCGTTTTATAATCTGACATCATCCCCATATTTTTATTACTATTGTGCAGCAGCTATTGCGACTTTTATGATAATTAGGGTTTTAAGTAGCAGGGGTTTTTATTTATAATTTTTTTTTTTTTTCAAACTCGAAAACGACCTCTGTTTCGAAATTTTTCGTCAGAATGCCTGTCCGTATCTATTCGGTACTAAATGACAATAATTTTGAAACTTTTGCGACAGCAGACGCATCTCTTTTTTCGCCTGTATTATTTATTTCACTGCAGTTTCGAGACGTTTCTTGCACAGCGAATTTAGTATCGCAATGAGTCCCACGACTTTTGAAATACACGGACACGTTGTTAGTTAAACATATTTCAAGCAAAAATTTGATCGGAAGTCAATTAATCCAACTTCAAAGTTAAATTAAAGAAAAAAAGAAACGAAGTGTGAATTTTTTTTCATTGAAATTCGATTTCCTTGGACGATTCTTTTCGAAGTTATTGCCAGTTTTATCAGATCTTTATACGTATTCAAATAATCACAAGATTCATCACCCTTATATCGACTGGATAAAATTTCACTAGACCTTTTAAACGTAAAAATGAAACTAAAAAATATGAAAATCTCCGAGATTGAGTTAGATTTTCATCGCCCGATTGCGTCGCCCCCGCTTGAATACATTCTCCGATTATCGTACGACCGCAAAATTCATACCGGTGTCGTCTGACATTTTTTTTCCACGGAGTAAATCGATCGTCCCCGGGAATAAATCGACGTGCAATTTTCATTCCGGTAGTCGAAGGGCGTGCGCCTGGAATGACGTATTGCTACAGGGTTTGAAAAAGGGCCGGGTTAAATGGGAGGGCCCAAAGTGACCCCTGACTGTTGATTTATTCACGGGTTAAACCAGCTCTAGTCGGTACGTCTCGAAAGCTCCGGCTAGACTAACTATGCAGACGTAAACACGAAGGGAAATTATCTCAAGTGGCCCTCCTCGCCCCCTCCGAGAGCCTCGGGAGGGCGAGATCCAGGGCCAAGGATCCCTGGATCCTCGGATCGCGTGGCTGGGATAAGAATAAATAATTCTGTAACATCGACCTTATTTTATGACGTTTCGAAAATTCCTCGTAAAAACTTCCACGCCTATTTATAAGCTCTTGACACCCTCGAGGTATCAACTCTGGCTGGGAGAGACGACGAGAGAGAAGGAGAGGGTGAGAGAAAGAGAGAGACGGGGGAATAAAGAGGGCGATGGATCGAAGGGCGAAAGGAGGGGGAGGGGTGGGTGGGGGGTGATTGAGAGGGTACCGGAGGGCCGAATTAGCTTAACCTCCATTAAACCGCGAAGAAAATTAGCCGAGAATGATAAACTGCCGCCGCAAAAACGTCGTGATTGTAGCCGAAAGAGCCTACGGGCTTTCCGCAATTGCCACGAAAATTATTTACACTGTTTTAAATTCAGTTGCACCGAGATCGGGCTTTCGACGACGGAACTTTTACAAATCGGCAAAAATTTTACTCTCCTTTTCCCACGATCCTTCTGATAGATTGATAAAAAATTTGTCCCGTACGATCGTTGTTATACTGCGGTGAATGTGGAGGAAGTCTCTCTTCATTTTCGAATATCATGAGGGATTTAATGCGGAAGTGCAAATATACTCGAATACTGCAGAAGAACAGATTTGGAATCGCATTTGAAATCAGGGAATGAATTTGAAAATGGAAATCTTAGACAGTATTGAAATCAGTAAGAAGGAATAAAAATCGTGATCAAAGTGTAGAAAATATCTGAAACTTGACAGAGAATATTTCAAAAAGTTCGGTAAAAATTGGAGAAGAAGTTTCGAAACAGTTTTCAAACCATTCAGAATTGCATCCAGTATAGAATTTCAAGGGTGAAAATCATGCATAGATTCGTATATTAGGATTATCAAGATTCGATTGTCTTTAATTACTCTCGTTCAGTTTTCCATTCGGTTCGAAATGTTTGTTCAAACCTGAAAATTTGCACAAGCAGCAACCGTGTCTCAAGAAATCGGTGACGCTACGTGAATTTGAAACCAACATTAATATCTAAGTCTCCGTGTACAATTCCAATATTTTCTGTCCTTCTGTTTTCAAAAACATTATTGCAGCAGCTTATGTTTATACGTGTAATAATTTGATAAAATACTTACTTTACGGTTATTTCTAAATAATATTATTAAAAAGTATGTATTTCTGCGTCGTCGGATTTCCGACCATTCGAAACTTTGTTGTTTCGTCAAACTTTGATTTCTTTACTTTAAATTTCGCTAGCAGAAAATTCGAGATTTGGCGCTTTGAGAACTTTTAAAATTCGGAATTTCAATCCCACCCCTAAAAATCTACAACGAAGCCACTTGTTGTTAGTCCAGGTATTCGCCCCTCTTTCCCGATGCCTCTTCTTTCCAGCTACCGCAGCCACCGGCGCTTCGCTCCGGTTCTTTTACCATCTTCTCCCTGCGACTGTGATCTTCGATTATAAAGCAGCTGGGTGCCGAGGATCAAACGTCAATGCTCGTTGTGTGATTTAATCTTCTGTGGTTCGCAAAGTGGCTTAGCTAACGTAGCCGGTACAGACAAAGTTCGTAACTTAGCCTCTGGTCAAAAAGCGATTGCGGAAAATCGAGGCAAAGCGCTGATTTCCGATTCTTTTTTCCCTCCTCTCTTTTCTTTTTCTTCATTAAAACCACCCTGCAGGTTATAACATTTATCCGTAATTACTCGACGCGTACAAACGAAACACGCAAACTTCCAGGCGTACTCGCGTATAATTCAACCGTGCAATTAGGCCAATTGCTCGGACACTTGATCTCTAATTAAAACTAAAATTACAGCGAAAAATCTTTGAGGTGAATCATCGCGATCAAAGATGACTATAATAAATGTTATTTACGAAGGAGATAATAAAAAAATAGACAGCCTTATTTATAAATTATGTGTATTCCACGGCAAATGATTTCTAAAAGAATCGGCACGTTCAGCGTTTTTTTTTTCTTTTCTTTTTTTAATTCCGATACTCTTCGATTATTGATTGCAATTATTTCATAGGTGAACTTTTTTTTCCGTTCTTCGGTAAAATTTTTATAAAGAATATACAAGCGATACAGCTATGAATAAAATTCCGCTCGTATTGGGGAGGAAAAATACCGGATAAGGATAACGAGACTCTGATCTGGGCGAAGAGAGCAGAGCGAGACGGGATTAAGAATGGCGAATAATGCTGTAGGTACCTGCGAGCAGCAAGAGCTTGCAAGCAGGCTGGAGTGCGAAGAGAGGAATGTATGCGCACGCTTATTTACATATAGTATAGAAAACAGAAGGAATAACTAATGCAACTAGCGGTGAACTCCCGGCTTTACGGAGCGATGTGTAATTAACTTTCATGCAGCTCGTTCAATAGAGCGACGTAGACGAAGTAAATAAATAAATAGATGTACATGTATAATGATATTAAAAAAAAAAAAAAAGAAAATGAGAAACGTGTGCTCGTTCAACTGCACTTCTGAATACTCAACCATCTTCAGTTAATTATGTGAAATCTATATCAAAGGACGAAAGAATATTGAATTGGAAGTTTCTTATTTCTATTTTTCTTTCTTTTCGTTAATCACGTCTAGAGTACCAAAGGTCACGAAAGCCTGGCGCAGTGGGTTCGCTGAAAAATTGTTCAATCAAATCAGCATCGAGAATTTGGTGAATCACGTTTTTTATTCTAATTCTGTTTGATATGCGGTGGAAAGAGCAATTGAGATGAAAAATTTAGCGAATGAGTAAACGAGCACCTAATATTTGCTAGCCTAGATAGATTTTTTTATCCGCTCTTCACCGCTGCAGGTATAACGTAAATTTATATGATATCTGCCTCGCTCAAATTTTTAAACCATGGATATAACGTGAAAATTTGTATGTTGCGTTGGAAACGAGTCATCGGTTCGATGCGGATCGAATCGATTATTAGATAGTGAATAATAATGCGTGGAGAGAAAAAACAGGTGAAAATGCTTGTTGAATTGCAGGCGGATTGAAATACAAAAACCACGAAAGAACGATAAACTTGAATTTGACATCGGATTACCTTCGCCTCGAAATTATATTCGCATGACGCACAGAGACGCGGGAAAAGACGTGAGAAAATCTAATAAACATCCCATCCAATTCTAATTCCGCCTTTACTTTCCGCTCATCCCTTTCCGCATTTTACAAATCCTATTATCTCCGGCCGCACCTTTCTCTATTTTTCCTCTTTCCCCCGTCGTGTTTGTATTCTTTCGCGAGGCAATGCACGGTTGCACATTGTCGCCAGAGTCGGATATGCGTCTCGTTTTATTATCAAGGTTCCATTAGACTGCCGGAGCCGTAGCTGGGCTTGTTT
This sequence comes from Neodiprion fabricii, assembly GCF_021155785.1. Lineage (NCBI taxonomy): Eukaryota > Metazoa > Arthropoda > Insecta > Hymenoptera > Diprionidae > Neodiprion > Neodiprion fabricii. The sequence continues at coordinate 35,586,513 of NC_060239.1, read as the reverse complement.
CTGAAAGCGTTACGTTCACCTTTCGCCCGTAATTCCGCTTCGGGATTTTCTTCCGACGTCTGTATAACTGTATAAACTGTGAGGATTGAAGAGATCAACTCGCATCGAGATGCACGCACGAAGCCGTCTCCTTTAGTGGGGCAAAAAGCGCGCGTTAAGAAAAATAAAATCACGTGGTGGAGGGAATAAAGGAAATAAAGGGAATAAAGGGAACAAAGGGAATAAAGAGATAACCAATGGCAGGAATGAAACAAAAACACAGCGCGGTACAGCGTTATCTGCATCTTGGTGGGTCCCCATACTCAATTGCGTCCAGGTGTCCCGCTGTGAATTCCCTTCGAGAGGACTTCGTCCTTTTTTCCCCTCCGGCGAAGCGAGAGAATGAGAAAAAGAGGTTAAGTCCGCACGCTCAAGATGGAGCACCGCAGTCTTTCCTGCTCGTTGTTTCTTACGTGTCGGTGTAGTTCACGGTCAATGTCGTTTTCTCGGTTACGCGGCTGTTTCCTTAATTAAGGTCGCCAGTTCGAGGAACGATTACCTCCTCCTTGCGCAACGATGACATAATACGAACTTTCAGGAGGTCGGAAGCCTCGTTCCAGTTTTTCGTATTTTCAAAGTACACTGAAAAACACTAATCTTGAAAATTGGTTTCCCGTATAAATGCCTTGGTTCATTTTTTCCTCACAATTTGACCATTGACGGCAGTTTGAAACATCGAATCAACATTTTTTATCTACATTCTACTTCGTACCACGTGTAGGTTCATTTTGTTCCAATTTAAAACATCGACTCGGAACTAAATAAATTATTATTACACGATAAGTTTTCTCTTGTCTTTTTTTTTTCATTAGCGCACGTCAGCAAAAAACTGGCACAATGTTTTTAGTACTGTCCGGATTGATTTGGTCGCTGCGGTTTTAAACTTTACGTCAACTGAACAATCGGATTTTCCACGTTTGAGGTTTTATATCGTTACTGAAAACTGCAAATATAGAATTTCAGTTCATCAGACCCTCGGCCGTTATTGATGGCGAGAGAAGAATTTTTTCATCGCGATAGAAAACAAAGTTCATGCTTTATCACGGCATTCTATTGTCCATGATCATTGCGGGATGAATATAAATTCGAAACAAAGTGCGTTCTTTTATAAAAGAGTGATTTTTCGGTTTATTCATGCAGAAGCGTGAATTCGGTGAAAAGCTATTGAAAGATGAGGATACAAAATCCTGAAAGTTATAGCTTCAAGTATAAAATTGATAATAAAAAGTGTATCATCGTTACTCTATAGGTGAAAAATAGGGGAAAAAAAAAAGAAAAAAAAATAAGAAACCGAAACATCAGCGTGAGTGCAGAAGTATATAGCTATGTGCATATATTTAAAAAGTCGGTATACCGGCGCGAGGATTTATAACAGGGGTTGTAAATAATGCGTTGAACATTGAAATATGCAGAAAGTGGTGTTATTTACAGTGTCGTCCGACGTACGTATTTTAGGGTGCAGAGCCGGGACGGTAGCCGGTGGAAGAGAGAGGAAAGAAAGAAAAGGAAGTAAAGGGAAGTAAAGGGAAACGTTAACGGCCACTAACGCTAGTTTTGGCACTACTTTAGGGCGGTATTTTATTCCCACCACCTCGAGGCTGAGAGAAGAAAAAAAACAAAAGATCGAATACCGGGCAGAACAAGGCGGAGGAAGGCGAGAAAAATGGTCAGGATTTTAGGGGTTGAAAATGTGCGTTCGCAGGACGAGTACGTGTAACATCGTACACGTGTAAGCCAGGATCACTCGGCTAACGAATGAGAAGAAGTTTGCCCGCTCGGGGCGACGGCCACCATTCTAAAACATATACATACGTACACAGCATTTATACACACTCGGGGCCTAACTCGACCTAATCAAATCCAAGCTGCGGTCCTACGAAAAGATAATTTAATTAGTAATTAACAACAGTCATCCCGTAGCCACAGCAGGGCGAGACCGGGCCATATTTATTTACGCCACCGTGCTCGGCTCTTCTCCGCAGAGCTTCGGAGGAACGAGCTGAAACTCTTTTTAGAACTGCTAATTAATTTTGAAAGCAGGTTTTGAAAACCCGCCCTTTCGGCGTCGCGTCGCGCGTAACGCCGCGCAAACGGCCGAGTTGTTTTCATCCGATCAACCGCATCGATCCTGCCCCGTTGCGCGGTGAAAAATTATGTTACTTTCTTCGCGGATCAAAGCCGGATTATTCCCGTTTCGCTCCTCGGGCGTGAAAGGGTAAATTCGGTTGGTTAATTGACGTTTGGAAGAATTTTCGACGAGGATATCGGCGTGAATTCGTAGCTCGAACGATGATTGTGGGGGGGAAGTGGAAATGAATTTGAGAAATATCGAAAACTGATTCCGACAATTTCGCTAATTGTATATAATATACGCTGCGATAATTTTGAAACGAGCAATGCAGGGTAAATACGCGAATGTCGAAGCTGATTTTCGTCGATCGCGATATGAATTCGTCGCAGCTAATTCACTCTGCGTATATCAATGGTTTCAAATTCACGTCCGCACATCGCACAACCTCCCTATTTGGCGAATCATCGACGTCTCTGACATGGACAAAATACACGCGGTACGAAGCGTGACGAATAATCATAAAATGGATACAGCTATTCCTACGATAATTGGCCGACAAGCCTGCGGCATTCGGCGTATCGAATGAGTCCTAAAGCTGCTTGGATGTGATGTGTATTATTGTTATTGTACGGATATGTTAACAGGGGTCCTCGATTCGGTATCGGGAAATTTAAAATCATTTCGATGCTAGCTGTAATAACAGCAATTTGGATTCATCGATTACCGTGTGATTTACTCAGGCAATTCCAGTCTGTATCGTTTTTATTTTTACCCACAGCTGATTCGCCCTGTTTTAATAGCATCAGCCGACGTCATAATCAAGGTTTAAACCCCGTCACCCGCACTGCGCGTCTGCACGTGAAGGGTGAAGAAATGACAATGAAACAACGTACCCGCAACACGTTCGGTATGATTTAACGAAAATTACACGTATGAAAATTAGTAGATCGATTCACCACGAGCGTCGATTCAAATTCGTTAAAGTAAACTGCACTGCAAAATTTATTCAATTTAAAATCCGTTCGATCGATTCAATTCTCACAATTAACCGATTAATTTTCAATTATACTTCAATCGGTATGACAGTTATATGTATATGCAAGTTTCATTGTTACAAACGCAGTGGTACCTGCAAGACTTAAGAATAAAGGAATAACGCGACGCAAATTCTTGTAAGAATTACAAAAAATTTTGAAATTTAGAAAACTACAGACTATATATGATTAAATTATATCTAAAAATTGTAGCGTTTTAACGAAAATCGTATAGATCGACGGATCTTGATACAATTCGACGTTCATTGACGCGCAAATCGAACACCGAGTTGTTTACCCCTCGGCTTGTGTAATGTGTGGAATAATTTCACCGCGATTCGTTGACTCCTTTAATATACTCGCCGGGTTGATTTTCTTGACAGCACGCTGAGCTTCTTGCAAACCCCTGCAGGTATAATGTACTCAAACCTCTGGAAGCAGACAAGCATCCAGGTACCGACGTGTTATTTGAATGCAGCACGACGGTGTATTACAACCCGTGCGTCGTATAAGGCGGTATGCAAAGTGGAGGATTATTGCGATTTTGTACCATGGACCAGGGGAGATAACGAGGCGTTGACCATTCAACATATTCAACATATTCAGCATATTCACCGACACATCCCAACGGAATCTGTGTCTTCTCGTATAATCCGCGACGTTATGACCGCCTGCGGGTACGAGACGCGATGTTCCCGGGGAAATCATTACCGCCTTGCGTGTGTACCGAAAACGGCGGTGGTGAATTTCTATTTCAGATGAAATCTGATGGCTAGTTCGCGTTTCATAGGAACGCGCTTGGGACGGGGTGGAAATTGCGAGTTTCAAAAGTCTGAAAACGTCTGCTGCCGAATTAATTGGTGGCGAAACTTTGAGTGGAGGAATAAAAATTTGGAGAAACAACAAAGCTTCGGATGGTCGGAAACCCGGCGGCTCAAAGGTCCGATAGAGCAGAATTCCGATTTTTAAGATATACTCAGACAGGGTAGTTTACTCAACGAGTGGCTGTGAAAGATGAGAAAAACTGAATATCAGAATGACCAGGATTCCGAACGTAAAAATATCGAAAATCCAAAACCGAAGCCAGAAATTCAGAGAACTGAAAACCTTCGATCGTTCAAAATTTCGTGGTTGCGGATTTTTTTGAAACTTGGCGCTTGCGGAACTTTTTAAATTCGGAATTTCGACCCGCCGTCTCCACCGCATATTCAAGGCTACGTAAATTTCGAAACATGAATTTGGTACAAGAATGTTCTCCGTTTCGTAATTTAATTTGACAGTTTCGACGATCCCGTCACTTTTACGTCAACTATATAACAGAATAACCAGGGCTTCTTGGAGTTAATTTTTAAGACGGTTCATTTTTTTTTTTTTGGCAATTTGGTACGTATAAATATATAAATATAAATATCGAATCCGTCTAGCGAATTCAATCATCGCGGTCTCTTTCAAGAACGTCTAGAATCGCTTCGGAATAATCGTGTTACGCATCAAGAGGCGATGAGGTATTCAGGAGGATATCATAATTATAGTTGGGTGAATAAGCAATCTGTAGTCACGTGACGGGGTCGTTAAATTTTATACGAATATCGTAAACCTGAAGTTCTGGTCTTATACCCACCTGCAATCTAAATATCCCGCCCACAAGCCCATTTATTAACTTACACCCTCAATTCCACACATCGTTTCATCGTTACATGTGTCAGAAAATACGTTGTATTCAGAATTTGGTCTCGCAGTCAGAAATATGAAGCCAGAGATATAAACCAGCCGTAATAATCTCGTTGACAAATGGTGAAAATCATCGAGAGTCCGCTTCCTTGTCAAATACCAATAATTCTTATTCCATAATTTTAACGACGGTATGATTTATATGTTTTTTTTATTTTTTTGTAAACCAATATGCGTTCGGCTTCTGCAATCAAGTCGCAGATAGGATATTAACAACTTTATTTACAGCTCTGTATATTACGTATTATACACTGTATATATTTCTAAGGTCTGGCGGCTGCACGATCATTGAGGAGGCGGATTCTTCCGGAGTCCACGAATTTCTAACCGCGGTAATATATTTCCATAAGTCCCATCGACCGTTGTACAGAATTCTTTGAAGAAATATGTGAATACTCCCTACAGGTTCGCAACAGCTTTTGAAATGATAAATTCTGATATAAATTTTCCATCACGAGATCGTTCGAGTTCCCTCAATTATTTCCTTCGCAATTCTTTCTCCATCTTGATTTTTCAAATTTGTCTCAAACATGAAAAACAACGACCCAAGCGTCTAGATTAATAACAATAATATATTCGTCTATAAATCCCCGACACAATCCGAATCCCCCATCTGTTGAACAGCCGGAGTAACAAACCGGTTATTATAAAAAATCGCGTCATTAGTTGGATTTCTTTTATCTTCCGCGGCGCGGATTGAATCGTACTAAATTAAATCCCGTATGCATTTGTGTACGAATTAACAGGTGCTGACGCGTTGTGGTAAATAATTATCTTCCAGCAACATTCGAGCGAATTGTGTAATCACCGAGTGGCACGCAGGTTCGAAACAATAGTGAATACCGGCGTAATATTTCTTTCGCACGTTTCAAACTCGAATCGTAACATGCTTAATTTGCCGGAACGAAGCTCGCGGAGCTTTTCTCTCTATGGGTCGAGCTACGCGCGCACGCAACAAGGCAGAAGACGAAACTCTTGTCTTTTGAACGGAAGGATGCGAGTGGAAAAGGGAACCGAAGGGCCCCGGGCGTCGCGCGTCTCCCGACTCGGAATCAGGTTTGGGACCCTTTCCTACCCCCCCCCCCCCTTCACGATCCTGAAACCGGCATCCGAGAAGGAGGGCCCCCTTATTTCTACTATGGTTTTCTTATTTGAATCGTTATAACACTACCGACGCCGACTTCGACCTTGTTCTCGTTAAGACCCAATTATTTTGGTTTTCTTTCAGAATCGTTTATACAATCGGCCCCTCACCCGGATGGACGGCCCCCTCCCTCCATCAACTTTGATTCGATCCACCGGCAAATGGTGTAATTTGTGTACACTTGTCAAATTTCAAAGGCAGACTTGTTAGTCCTACCTGTGTTTTTATTTTTCATATCTTCTATTCGCTCTTAGTTTTCTTTTTGATGGATTTTTTTATTTTTTATTTTTTTATTCTTCTTCTTCCTCTCTCTTTTTTCTTTCATTCGGAAATTATTATACCTACCCAACGAACGTAGAGATTCTAGCCGAAAAGTGGTGAACGCTGTGCGGTTTAGTCAATCGTTCGAACGGTGATTATAATTATGACACGTAGTTTTAAAAAAAAAATTTTCTTTTTTCACGACCGCGTATATCTGTTGGACAAATTATTATCTCTGTCGATTTAATCACGTGACGCCTCACTTGTAGAGCGGAATAAAATTCAACGGAACAACCCGAGCCGAACAGATTTTTTCCATCAATTGCAAGAATTCTATATTATACGTACAGTGAAAGTTCAAAGGATTCCGAAAGGTGTAATTTGTTTTTTTCCTCCACATTCGAGTTACTTTACTCACTTTTTTTCAGTACTTCGCGACAATTTTTTTTCGATAACGGGTAAATTGAAATACCGTATGTCTCTTTCAATTCGTTTTCTATCCTTTCCAGCAACGTAGATACAAAAATGATTCCTCGATAAATAACTCGTTTATTTCACAGTTGAACGATGCAAATAAGGCCAGCTTACGTACAGAGGCGCGGTGATGATAAAAGAGGTTCTTAGAATTTTTTTGCACACGATTCGGCGACGGAAATACCGACTGAGATATGACTTTAGAAAACTCGCCTCGACTTTAGGAATAAGAATTTTTCATAGAGTCGATTGGAAGGTTTTACCGCAGGAAGAAAAACGGGCGAAGGCTGAGAAGGTGAGGCGTGAGCTTGAGAATAACCCGGGGGTAAAAGAAGCTTCTAACTCTAATCTCAATTTGTCGAAACACATGTACGTACGTGTTTATACGGTCGTGTGCGAGGTGTGTAAGAGTGTACAGCGAAAAGCAGGGAGAAGCGGGGTAAGCGAGTTCATGAATTTCGATGGTTCATTCGAATCGCGATCTCGGAGGTAGCAATTGGGGCTTTGAGGCGCCAGTTATACGTTCCGATAAACGTAAAAAATAACGGCCGACGAAGGATTTGGAGAGAAACTTAGTAGACAGTTAGAATCCGCGTACCTTACACACCGATTTACCCCCGCGTATGCGTGCCGTGTACGTGAAGGGGGGCGACGCCGGGGGATGAGACAAAGACGTTACACGAGCTGGCCGAGCTTCTCGTCTCCTTCTGCGACGCGTCGCGTCGCGACGCTGGCATATCAATGCTGACGCGGCCCGATCAAACCTCGATTTCTCATCCGAAAGACACCCGATTAATGCTCCCGGTATACGTTATCCACCCCCGAACTCTCGTAGAGGGACGGAGGGGGGGAGGGGGAGGTAAATATCGTCCTACTGTATTACAGCCTGTGTCTAGACTGTCCGCTCAACGATAAGCCTGCACGTTGGGGTGCTAATTAACCCCAAAAAGATCAAGCGGACGGATGAAAAGAGAAGAGAGACAAAAAAAAAAATAATAAGACAGGGGAAAAAAGAAACAACGACAAAAAAGTAACTCGTGCGTGGTGCGTGTGCGATTAATCTCTGCTTTTTACTGTCCGAGTGAAAAAATTGCTACGAGGTTTTAAGCAAAGTTGCCGGTTATCATTTTGTCGGAGTTTGATATGAGTTTCTTTTTTTTTTGGTTTTTTGCCAAACTGATTTGTATTCATCTCGCAGAGAAAAAGTAGGACCTTGTGTAAGGGTTGCTTTTCGATTTTAAACACAACGCTGAATTTTGTTGAGGGTTCTTTTTAATTTTGTTACGAGATAATCGCGGATTGTTTAATTAGCAAGTCATTGTGTTTGTGAGCGGAGAAAATTGCTTCGAAAATATAAAATACTGATGTTATAAAGCAAAACTCGGATATCGATGCTTCGTTTCTAATCTTTTAAAAAACTGTTCAAGCTACAAAATATTTGCTCGATTTCACTCTGCGATGATTCATTTTATTCAAAGTACTATTTTCTACAAAGTAACTGAATTACAGAATTCCAAATTTTGTTTAGAAATCAATTCCATACTTTGTAAATATAAAGTATAATAACGATCAAATTTGAAGCCATTCAAGGCGAAGCTGCGAAGCATCGATTTCCTCAGGCTTTTATTTAAAACTCCAGTATTTTCCGCGTTAGTATTTTCAAATAAATCTTCGCAACTCACGATTAGGATAATTCTACGAATACTCAATGTCGGACAGTCTCGTAACAAAATTTGTGATAAACATGAACTTTCGGGCAGACAAACTCCTTGAATACCCGTTCGCTGAAGGAACTCGACATCGCTTCGCCGATTTCATTTGATTCTCGTCCGAACAAGCCTCCATTTCAGGATCATCGATGGGGATGATACGTCGTTCGCCACGTCTTATACCGAATCTCTCGGATCCCCCGATAAACGGCGAGAGTATCTCAGTCGCACGAAGGTAAACGGCTCATGTTCCAAAACGTTCGCCAATGTCAAACACCCTCGTTTCTGCGGCGCTCGAAGGCTTCTTCTCCCTTGTATCCAGAGACAACCGAGCGAAACTCTCGCTAAGCTACAACTCGGGTCGAGCCAAGGAGCGCTGAGAATTTACGGAGCAGCAACGACCTGCACTGCGCACAAGAAACGTCTGGGAGGTTTCGAAGTGTCGCTAACGAATTTAACGGAAATCCGTAGAGCTCGATTCCAGCTCACATCTTCGCGTCGAAAGCTGCTCTCTTAGTTGTGGGAACCAATTTTGACTTGTTGCACAGGAAATATCAAGGTTTAAAATTTGCCAAGAAACATATTTTCCGCGATTTCGAATCGTTTGCGTTTATTTTTCAAGCTCGGTTTGAAATATTCAATGAAACTGTTTCAAGATGGGTGTAAAGTATGTGATAAAACTTCTTGGTGGCAAATAAAAACTTGGAAAATATAATTCTCAGTCTCTCTAATAACTCGGAGAGATTGGTTCGATTTTTTTTTGGTTTCAATATATAATCGGTATCGAGTTGCCGAAAATGGCTTCAATTAATACCAAAGATCGCAAAAATTCGTTTTCGAGTTAACGTTGAACGAAGAAATCGATCCCTGCACATCGAGACGTCGGCTGTAGGTAGGAAAATATTTGTAAGCGATTCTCCGGACCTCACTCATTGTCATTGACCGCAATATATTTAAGTGTTCAATAACAGAAGATCGGATCTCATTTCACCTCGACAACGATCGTTTATTTAATTTTTCTCGAAATTTGAACTCGTGTGTCGGTTTGACGGGGAACGCCCCATATGTTATGGAATATGCTACTACAGCGGGGGTTGAGGGTCGAGGGGGAGGAGAAGGGCTCGCAGTGCGCGACCGGCAAGCGTGGCCCTGTGAAATATTACAAGGTAAACACATCCCGAGTATAAACTACCGAATGATAAACAAACGCTGTGACGCGACTGTTAATCCGGGGGGCTTTTGAGAGCGGCGTGGCGTGGAGCTGCAGGATCCTTAGAGACGAGGAGCTGTTGGGCCCGTCTTCTGGCGATCCTTTTCCCCCCGGCTTCTCCCGGCGCTTGTTCCAGCGCCTCTTTACTCTCAGCCGTCTTATCTCCTCGACGACGTTATGCTTGTTTATGCTGCGGAGTGTGGAGCCAGGCGTCGCAGCTTCCACCCCGGGGTAATTGAACCGGCGTCGAAGATCGTCCGTCGCAACTCTCGCAGAACCGACGCAGCTGCCCGGGTGAAATTATAATCGTCACGCGCGGTCTTGATTAGCAATTTGCAAACATCCCTCTCCCTCTCTCTCTCTCTCTCCCTCTCTCTCTCTCTCTCTCTCTCTTTGAGAAGCTTCCGAACTTGGCATTCTCCTCTAGCTCGATCTCTCACTTTGCGATGGTACAGACTGCCGTACAACAAACTCAAACTACCCTCGATTCATCGAACATTTTGAAACTACCTCGCGTCAAGTTTCCTCTCGGCGAATATCTGAGCCGTGCTGCTATTCACTCACTCGCCAATTACTGTTACAGGAAGACTCGGATACCGTTAACCCGATACTCCTGATTGGTTCATCATTATGTAACGGAAACTACTTCGTCCAGAGGTAATAATTTATCAAAGCTTACCGGATACTCGGTAATTGCAATTTATCAGGTTCGGTTTAGTTTTGCTTTTAATTTGTCCGAAATCGTGAAAATTTCAAGTATCCAATGAAATTCGCACCCTGACCGCGTCGCTGATCGAGATTTCATTCGGTCTGATTTTCACCCCTCGTTTCTCGTCTGGCTCCAGCGGATGGTATAGCACAATCTTCTCGTAACTCTCCTACTTCCTTCTTCCACCATTAACCCTGCCGATTCCCAGACCGAGATTTAGGCTTTTTGCACCAGAGTGTAGCCCGGCTTTCACCGACGCGAAGAGTGCTCGACGAAAGAGGGATCCTTGGTTCTCAAACTGATGTTCAAACTGTTAAAATCATCAAAGACGGCCACACGATCAATCGAAATCTGCCAACAATTCGCCGGACGTGAAACGAAAGCTCCGTTTTTGACCGCGAATATCAAAAATTGCACATCTGCAAATTCCTTTTGCACAGCAGTCTTCCCGCTCAACGTACCGGACGGTAGTAAAAAACGACGCATCCGCTCCAAAGGTCTGGAGGCTGGATGGCTGGACCGAAAGTGTGGAAGGATCCGAGTCGGCCACGCGTAAAGCGTCGCCTTACTGTATACAAAAATGAGTGCTGGATATATATATATACGGTCTACACTTGATATTATACATTGGACACGTGTAGCCGGCATGTCGACGGGTCTGTTTGTCACATGGACGAGAAGAGTTATTGTTTCATTTTGCGTAAATACATGTGTCTATACACTACGCAGTTATACGAACGAATACAACATACAAGGATGATAACAAATTTACAACTGTTATTATACTGGACTAAAACCGAGCAGCGAGGAACGGTGAACGGATTAATATCAAGGGAATGATCAACGGCCTGAATATATAATTATTTTTCAAATTATTATGGTACAGAATATGACGTACCGTTTAAGATATTGTTGATGTATTTTGGAAAAATATTTAAACGACTCCAGGTACTCGCTGCGCCGACGCTGAGTGAAAAGATGGGAAACAAAAAAAGAAATAAAATAATAACGAAGATGAATGGAGAAACATGTATACGCATGCTCCTTAATGCTGCTGCTGCTGCTTGTGCTAGCTTCGAGAGAAGATGCAACTACTTATAACCACAAAGGATAGTTCCACAGAAGTGTAGAACGTATGAGTATGAAAATAAAGAAAGTTTGAAATTCAGACCATAAATACCCTCCGGTGAAGTTTACATCTTGATGGATGCATATGTGCAACAATGCCCAGTCTACTTAGAGAAGCGAGGAATGAAGTCAGGGAACACTTGAAACTGGAATTAGTCACGGCGACTATGAGCTGTTGTCGTTGTCTGCATTGAGACCAAAGTAGTGTTTCCCATTTTTGGAATTCCATTATTTTCGAAAACGGGTACCCAGGTACGTGTTGAAGATAAGCACCGCAGTGAAATCTGTCGCGTTATACACGTAAAATATATCCAGATGCAAATGAGAGCGCTTCTCTCTCTCTCTCTCTCTCTCTCTCTGACAAAAGCAAAGAAAACATCGGGAGTGAAATTTCGACATCGCAACAAGAAACTGGACTAACAACAAAATTAACTCAACCTTCTCTCATCCACCTGCAACCGGTATTCGACTTTTTTCCCACACTGTATACTCTCAGCCCGTGTATGTAGATTGTACATACATACCAGCACTGAAAGAAGTCACGCGGGTTATTTCACCTGTAAAACGTCATTCCAGTTGGGTGGAAAATCACGGTCGTTATTAGGGAGATCGAGAGTCAGATTTATCGAGCATTCAAGTCCGCCAAAGTGGATCAATCACTCCAGGCGAAAGCTCATCGTTGAGAGAATGTCAGTGGTCGGGACGCGAATAATTTCAGCTGCGGGGGTCTGTTTGCGCAGAGTCTTGCGATGTTTGGTGAAGGGAAGCCGCTATTGTTGCCTGTTCGCTGCTGGAGTCTCGGTCTGAACTTGGCGTAGTTTCAGCTTCCACCAAGTAACTCAGGCCATTGAAGTCCACCAGGTGAATTCCCGATCTCCTTTCCTTCTCTGGTGAGTCGACGCAGCGTCGCGGCGTCGTACGTACGAGGTATACATTCACGTATGTCAGAGCCGAGAAAACGACGCCGGGGAGAATAACAGTTGGTAGTTGAATGGATCGAGAACCGGATCGCATCGGAGAACCGGCGTCTCGTCGGCGTCCGTCCATCCGGCGTCCGCCTCTCGGCTTCACCGGTCAGCTCGACGATCTTTTTTCATTGACGTTGAGTGCAGGGAGCGAGCCGAGATCAAGTCGGTAAGAAGCTGCTCGAGGCACCAAGAATCCCACTAATTGCACGGTGACCCAATCAATTTGTTGCCGCGTTGTATAATTACCCACTCACAGCAGTTTCTCTCGCCGGATACGTAGCACGAATTAATATACAGGGTGTCCCTAAATTGCCTCCCACGGACTAGCCAGCATGATACCTTGTTAAAATCCAACCGAGAATTTCTTTTCCGGAAGCTCGTCCGACGCATAGTTTTTGAATTATAAGCGATAGCGTTAGGCCAATCAGAGTGCACCATTTCATCTGGATTTGCCGCCACGGAAATTGCTGTTTTGTTCGTCTGGGTGAATTATTATTATTCGGTTACAAAGTAAATATCGACACCTCCCCTCACTCGCTGTTGTACCCCTTCTCGAGCGCTGACCTCGGTATTGTTGCCGCGGCACACGCTGCCGGCCGCACATCCATGGGCGCACACTTGTGTGTGTAAACAGAAGCGCATCCTCAAGAATAAGGGATACAGCAGCGAGAGAGGGGAGGTGCCGATATTTAATTCGTAAGCGAATAATAATAATTCACCCAGACGAAAAAAACCGCAATTTCCGTGGCGGCAAATCTAGATGAAATGGTGCACTCTGATTGGCCTAGCGCCATCGCTTATAATTCAAAAACTATGCGTCGGACGAGCTTCCGGAAAAGAAATTCTCAGTTGGATTTTAACGAGGTATTATGCTGGCTAGTCCGTGGGAGGCAATTTAGGGACACCCTGTATACGTACGAGTGATCGCCATTTGCATGGTTACAACCTGCGGGAGCGTCTGCAATAATTGCCCCTTCAAAATTCGCACTCCGTTAAACAACGAGCCGCAAGGTTGAAGGATCCTCCACCATTCCTCCCCCACTTTGCGTACTGCAGAATTCTTCCGCCGAATGCCGCTCTGAAATATTATCGGTACATTTGCCTCATTTTCTTGCCCCACTCCTCTGCTCGATGAAAGTACTCTCGATATCTGTCTCTCATACCGCTATTCCAGATGTGAGGAGACACATGAGCGATAGGCGAAGGCGTTCACCTCGGTCTCGGGATTGGTTAGCTCGATTTTTGTTCGACATGAATTATCGGTGACCGAATGAATAACCGAGAGCGATAAGATCGGCCGGAAATACCGAGTGCAGCTAGTGAGACGCGCGTCATTTCCCGAAAGGGAAAGATCTGCGGAACGGAACGCGGCACCGCGCGAGAATAAAAAATCAGGAGCCATTAATTTCGCATCGATTTGGTGCCGGGAATCCGACAGCCGAGTTGAGGGAAACATATGACCCTGTCAATGGAACGAAGTACGAAACATGGGGACTCATAGGCTCCCCATTTGTTCGATCCACTCGAACTGTTGCTCCGTAACGTGAAACCCGAAAAGCTCGAGGTGGTTCTTGAAAATGCCGGATCGCGACCTCCTTCAGATCGTACGTAAATCCTCCGTCATCTTATCTGTAACTGGATCACTACCCGAAGGTAGCCGAAAAGACCTGAAAGCCCGTCGCGAGTAAATTAGGCGAAAGGAAGTTGAATTCATTCGATTTTCAGACGCATCAAAGACCCCTTTCTTTGCTTCTTTTCCTTTTTTTTTGTTTTTTTTTTTTTTTTTTTCTCTATTCCTTCGCTTCATATATTTCAGGCCGCGGCTAATCCTCAACCGTGGTAATTTATCTCTCGAGGCACAGATTCTCACCGCCTACAAATGCATCGGCCGTCGTCGGACTGGTTCTACTCCCAAGTTGTAGAAAACGCGAGGAATAAATCTCGGACACTTGCTCGATCTCGTCTAGCTCTTCGCTGGACTGCATCGTCTAACGGTAATCAGCCCCCCTTTCATCACTCCGTCCCCAAGTAATTGTAATTAATCGCATTGTTTACAGGCACCTTGCAGAGTTCATTAGCGAGTCGCTTTCTCCGCTACGCGGTACTCTTCATCGTCTGACCGTGGTGTTAAAGCTAAAAGACCAGAATTCGGGAAAGTTGACTGTAATTCGGTAAAAAGTCCAAGGAATAAGTCCTCCGAGCATTACCCGAGTAATGTGAGTGTAACAATTATTGACCTTGTCCCAATTACTGACCTTTCTTGGTTGTGTCTATTTGATTCTTCGTTCTAAATTCACCAAAAAATAAATTTCAAATGTTCAATCTTCTAGCGAGTTGTTTTGGTCATCGAGAAATTCACAATTTTTGCCGTCAATTTATAATTCAGTTAAATAAAATGGTCAATAATCGGGTCTAAACGTGTCGATAACTGGTACACTTATCTTAATCTGCCGATTTCATCTTTGCACTTGCATCGGCGCAACGATATGTGAAAAAGGTAGGATCGAGGCTGGTTGTACTCGACCTCCTATCAACGTCGACAAGTTTTAGCGCGTGGCGCCGGTGAGAGAAACGAGTCGAGCGAAGTCGCGTTGGACGTGTTTCCTCGGGCAAATTAACGGGTCTAGTATCTCGTGGTAGCGACGCAAATAGCGCGTGTAAAAAGCGGAAGTGCGTGTAGTTTAAAGACGACGATAAGAATTACCGTTCACAGATCCAGAGCACCTTCCGCCGAAGCACGCGTTCGGGATTAGTGAAGCTTTCAAGATGGAAGCTGCTGCACCGAGTAGTATAACAGAGAAGCGGGTCACTCGGCAAGTGAGCCGTTCAAACGTCGGCCTGCGGTCGGGAAGAAAGGAAACCGGGAAGGACAAGCACCGGCATTTGTATTCATTGCTTCTGTCCAAGTGGCCGATCAGCTTATATTCCAAACGTCGAGCTTGCGACCCTTTGGCTTCGCCGTGTGGGTCTGTCGTCTCGTCCTGACGGACGCGAAGCACGCACACCGACTCACCTTCGGTATAATATGCTTCTGACAAGGGAGAGAAATAAAGTCGTACAAATACCGGTCCTCGTCCCTGCATCGCGTAGCCTCTCTTGTACCGCCGAGGGCATCGCATAGCTTACGAACCGCTCTCTTGGCTCCGGAATGCATTGTATCTACTCCTTTGAAATATCATCGGCCGCGTTTCGACTCTCGAAACGTCACGATGTCTTCGACTGTGTTCCTCGAGGTGATGACAACGATATTCAATGCTTCTATCGCTCTGCTCGAACAGCGTTAATCGATCTTGAGAAGCGTTCGCTCTCTGTGTACAGTATTTGGTCACTATCTGGTTTTCATCGGAATGTCTTGTTGGAACGGTCGAGTTCCGGTCCCCTTCGGTTCAGTCGTCTTATTGAGTTTGACGGTTGAGAGGGTGACCGGATTTAAACTGACGCTTAAGTGTTTTTCGATGTCTTCTCGTCGTACCAACGATTTTCTGTAACTTTTTTTCATACCGATTCTATGATCTGCGATGATTTTGCGGTAACGAAGTAATCAACGGCGGCCAATCGTTTCCAACACTCGTCATCGTCATTCGCTCATTCCAAAGGATTGCCAACGTTGATTTCTGATCACATCTCCAATGGTCGTATCACCTTTACTTTGAATTATTACTGCAGAGTAATTCCATTCGGCTTGAAAAATTTATTACATCGATTCGCGGCTCCGACAATTCATGTTCTCAACGATCTTCGTCATCTTCCGCAACTCACGTCCGACCCGCGGTCGAGTTAATAATAAAATGAATCGACTCGTTGATCTCGGGTAAGTTCACCACGCGTTCGGTAACACGTACTACATTCGTTTAACCCAAGGAGAAGTGAGTCCCCAAGGCAGCGACAGAAGCACAAATGCTTATTCCATTCCATTCGATTCAATTGAATTCATTCGCGTTCCCAGCAGCCAGCGATATCCTTCCTCGGAGATCAACCACCCCTGTAGGTCACCCTCCCGACAAACATTCCGATACGTGAAATTTGGTTTCGGAACCTGGCGGAAGAAAGCTTTTGACGACACCGACGCGGCGATCGCGGGCTCAAACGCGGATCGTCGGTGTTTCCAGGGTGAGTAGTCGTTCGGGGGAGGTAAAGCGAAGGGTTGCGAGGCCTGATGGAACGGTCCACGTGAGGGCGGCGGGGGAAGGGGGGGGGGGGGGTGGGTAACACGTTCCGGGGGTTTGCTCGCCTCGCATGTCGTTGACGTGTTGATTTCCCAGCATCCCCCGTCTGTTGACACGTCGATGATCACTCCGCCGATTGATTTTCAATATCGAATGACCCCCGTCCTCTCCCTCCGTTTCTCGCCCCTCCGGCGCCCCGTTTGCGACGTCCTCGACACACCGCATTATTATGTCATTTGCACCAGGCGCCGAAGCGCTGCAAGTAACGACCATGGAATTGCAAATCTATCTAATAATACGTCGAAGATAACGATATATGCATAGTGTTTGCACGTACACCTATAGCGGTAGGCGAGGTCTCTGCAGGGACTTGGAAACCTACGGCGAACGTGTTCGAGGCACGTTTTCTCGCAAAAATACACCGACCTCACAGCCTTCAACTGTAATCCACCTTGATCGTACTTCAAAGCGAAAATTTTCCATCAACATTCTCGAGCAGGCAGGTTCAGCCCCCCCGAGAAATAAGCTTCTCTACACCTCCAGCGATTCGACTTGGCTTGAGAGAACGCTTGGAAATGATCTCTCGACGATTACCGAGGAGTTGAGAACGATTTCGTTGCCGATGTCTATTCACCGACGGTCGTAATAATTAGCTACACAAATTGTTGGTTTTTAGAGGGTGACGATGACACCTTTAGACGAAATTCAATATCACGTATGCCAGTTAATCTCGTACGTAAAATAGAGTCAACGTCAGTTCAAATGTCAAAGGAATTTGAAAAGCTTGTTTCGAAGTAATGAACATATTTTTCCTCCGTGTGCCTAAACAGCGAGTATTGATATAAGTCGAGCGAAATTGTAAGGTCGTGATATTTTGCGTTACAATATCGTTTGGAATTTGTGGGTAAACCCGTGAGCGTTTTACAGACGAGATGAAAGGCGAAGGGGATTTATCCACTTCTGTCCTTTCGCCTTCACCCCGAGGCTGTGCAAACCTCAAAGCGTAGAGTCAAATTATTTACCGTCGTAAGGTTTATTTATCCAGCTTCTTTATCTTGGAGCGGTGTAAGAAAAAGATTACAGAACTTCTGCAAGCTCATGTAATACACAATTTAGGTATACATATATTGCATATATTACATAACGTATACGCTTATTTACAAGAAATAATTTCCCCCGCTTTGGTCCTGCAGCCTTTTTCACCACACCGTTAAGAATTTACCGTCAACTTTTGTTTAAAAAGAAAAGAAAAATTCTGCCATCTACGAAGCTCTACAAAGCACTATGTACTTGGCAAATTTGAATAAACCTAGCAGCTTCGTCCTTCATCGGTCGAGACAATGAAATGTACGCACAGCGTGAGAATTTCTGGTACATTTCGTTTGCTTTTCAATATTTTTTGTTTTCCTTATTCTCCTTTTTCCTCCGGAGGTTTAGTTCGTATTTTTTAATTCTTAGATTTTTATTATAATCGCCGCGATGCGGCGATTCTGCGGGTATGGTATTATATTCTTACTTTTGTTCATCCGTGAGATGATTAATTGCTTCCTCATTTCGTTGCTCGTTACTCGTTACTCGAGGAAAACTTCATTTATAAAGAATGAGTGAATCCCTCCCTGCCCCCTGTCGCCGTAATATACATATACAAGCACACGCATATACCGGCTCAGCACGAAATTGCCACATACACCTTCATATAAATATTTAAATTCGTTGTCGTCCTACCAATTTTGCAGAATGAAAATTTTTTGCTTTATTTATTCATGTTGTGTTTTCTTCTCCTTCCTTATTTTTTGTCCCACCCTCCCCGACCAATTTTTTTTTTATCATATTCCTTCTACTCCCTACAAGCTTCCAGTATCACCGAGCTTTTCCTCCTCTTTCCTTCTCTTCTCTCTCACGTCGTTAGGCTTGATTTACCTGCAATTTTAGGCCCGCCTCAACTTATTTTTCCCCAACTTTGTGACTGGGCAAGAAAGAAAGGAAGAAGACAAAAAGGAAGAGGAACAACGTTCGGCGAAGTAGAAAAATTGAGAAAAAAGGTAAGTATAAATAAATTACGTCAGCGATTGTCTATATATATATATATATATATGTACATGTATATAGACGAAAGGATACTTTATACGGTTGCTAAATTTCATTCGTGAATATATATATATATATATATATATATATATATATATATATATATATTCCTTTCTCCTTGCCTGAAAATCAGCGAATCGCAGAAACTGGAGAAGTTGGCGAATTCCGATATCATATCGTTCAGGTTGCGAAAAAACGACGGGTATCGGGTTTGTCCGGATGCTCGTTACGCTGGAAACGCGTTTCGGTCAAAGTCAAAGCAGTCCTGCCGTAGAAGCAGAGCACTCCCTCCCTCCCTCCCTCTCTTCCTCCCTTCCTCCTCTACAACGTCTCAGCGTTTGACCGATAATGGACCGAAAATGAACTTAAGTCTGCCCGACGAGTTCCTTTCGATCCCCTCCGATTCTCTCTCGACCCACGCGATGCATGCACAAGGAGAACCTGCGGGAGGCCCTTTGAGTTCGGCACACCGACCCTCTACGTATACATACCCTATATACATACATACGATTATGTACCTTTTCTCGAGGGAACATGAACCCTGAAACAAAATGTCGAGCAGGACTTTTTTCCCCATTCATCTTATATATGTATATATCCGAGTATGTAAGTGTGTAAGGTACAGCAGTATCTTCTATACAGAAGCGCTGATTTTCCCCGTAAATCCTCTTTGGGAGAAGAGGAAAAACGAAAGGAGAGGATGTTTTGTTTTTCTCTACGATTTCCCTTTTTTCGTTTGATCCCTTTTTTGGGATGAAAGTTTTTTTTTTTTTATTTCTTTTACGATTTTTTATTCTTTTTCTTTTTTCTTTCCCTTTTGATTTTTTATTCCTCTTCTCGTTCGAGTGTTCGAACCGGTTGAATCGAGCGGGCGCAATGCATTCGAAACTTGCGATCCGTGTCGGCTCGCAGTTCCCCGGCACCTTTATAACGGAAAATAGCACGTTCGTTAGGAATTCAACGAATTCAGCCAATTGAAAGAAATTAATGTCGTCCTCCTCGGCACGATACGGGGGCAAAAAACGGAGGAGAGGGAGAGAGAGAGAGAGAGGGAAAAGACGAGAAGAGGGAATGGCGAACGCCTTCTTCTTCACTTCCGGACGGTTTGGCTGTACAGTGCAAAAGCCCCCCTCGCGTTTTGCACGATCGCGGCGCGTAGCTATTTCGGCGCGAGTTTTTTTGTTTACTTTTCTTTTTTCTCCCTCTCTCTCTCTCTCTCTCATTCCTAATTTATTTTTCTTACTTTCACTTCTTTCCCACCCTCAATTTTCAGCCTTCTTTCCCTTTCATTCGACCCGATGTAGCTATAAGCCACGCGCCGTTCTCTCCGCACCAAAGTTATAATATAATGAACGAGGCACGACTCGATTCAACCGTTGAAATTTATATTCCCGTGAAATAAATAACGATAATTAATTGATGCAACGTCCCGGTGATGATGTGAAAAAACAGAAAACTGAAACGGATTTACGAGAGGAAGGAAATTTCGAAAGAATATAACGGGAATAAAGCGGTGAATGTAACGAAAACGTAAATTTTTTATCTCAACTCGCAAAAGCTTTCGGAATTTTTTTTTTTTCCTTGATAAGTTTGCCCAAATGGGAATACCATTGAACGGTGAAAGGATGTCAATTTCCAAATAAATTTCTCACCGGTTTGCGGTGATTCACTTTGAAAATTGCGAAATGTTGAAAAAAAAAAAACGGAAGGAAAAATGGAGCTTTCGCTACATCGTCACGCATTGTGACTTGTTCGTACAATCTACCTACGTATCACCTCGGGACAACTCGATTACCCCTCCTTATTCCGCACCCTGCTCTCTTATTCTCGAGCCAACGTTCACGTCTTCAAGTTGCCACCGCATCTCGTCTGCGGCAGCCTTCAGGATGACGGCGAAGTAATGCTACCTGGTTAACCGAGTGTGAAAACTGCCGCTTATTTTCTACCTTGTCGTTCTTCGAGCTTTTTCGCGGCTCGCGACACGGTCTTCCAAAATTTTTACTCACGCTTTTTCCGTTTCTCTGTTTCTTTCACTTCGCTGTATGGCGTGAACTCGATTTCGCCAACTTCGAACCTCAACCATTGATTACAAGAGGGAGGGATACGTTCATAATTCATAAATTTTCAAATACCTGTCAAAAGTGCGAAATCTTGACCAGATCTCAAGATATTGAGTGACGATTCGTTTGAGATTCAATTTTTTTCATTCAAAAACATACGATCAAACACTTCACGTTGATGGATTTTGCGAAGTAACGAAAGATTCTGTAGAATTTGAAATAAAATTTCAACCATATTCTGGATTTCAGAAATTTCTGTAAGCCTGAGATTCAAGAAACTTTGAAAAGATTTTTACACATTCCGGAAGAAGGTTACATCATTAATTCAATATATGCTAGATTTGAAAAAAAAAGATTAACAGAGTGTTAAAAATTTATTGATAAATTCCGCACCAACTGTTGCAGAAACTGCAGTTTTTTCCTGTGAATTCGAAATTTGGATCAACTTGTGTAAAATTTGAAAAAATTTTACTCACCTAGCGTTAAATTTGCGCGAAATCGTGCAAACTTGAAATTGTTTAGTTACACTTGACCTTGGACTCGGGTGAAAAACGTCAGTGCGAGGCACGATTGAGTTGATATAAAAAGGAGGTATAAGTGTGGAAAAAGCGATCAGCTTAGAAGCAGGTGGTGGTATAACCGGTAAATTTTTTTTTCCACTGGCCAGCCGCTGATTTAGGTGAGGCCTGACTGCGGCGGTCGAAACGATCCATGAGGGAGGTCAGCCTAGCCTCGAGCAGAGGTTTAATTGACTCGGTTATTCGGGGTTGAACGGGTGTCGGTGGGGTGTATTTACTCGGCTGGCTGTTTATCCGAGTGCACGAAATGCAATTAAAAACCTTACGATTTATGTTGCGTTGTGAAATAAAATAGGCAGCGGCGGCGGCAACTCGGTGAACGGAGAGAAATCTACATTAAAGGGTAGGCGAAGGGCGGAGGGTGAAGGAAGCGCTTAACGAGTGACGCCGACCCGTGAAACGCGAGGAGATACAGCGGGACGCATCTCTCCTTTCCAGCTTTATTGTTCAAACTTAAATACTTTACAACAAAGAAAGCTCGAGTTCTCTCGCTTCGCGCCAGCTCAGAAACGGAATATTTTGCATGTAATTAACGAGCGTTTTAACGCAAAAGCGACAAAAATGGGCAGCCACGCCTTCTACTTCAGACTTAATTAACACCCCGTACGCCGAATTTCTCTCTCTTTCATCCTACGAATTGCCGAACCTATAATCGTCCGCAAAAAATCCACGACGAAAAAACTCCGCGAATTCAATCCCCGTTCATGTATCTGCCACCGAATCCGTCAAATCTGTGCAACTTCTGTACGAATCACTTTAGTAATCTTGATATAATAGTTACAAAATATAATGGAGCGAAAACAATTGGCAACTTTTTTTTCCATCGTCGTTTTTTACCCCAAACGAATCACAGACTTCTCGGAACTTGCTCGTCGCCGAAATAATTATAGCAAATGTTGAACCGAACGAGAAGTTTAATTGAAACGGCAATGATTGTTTTGCCTTCTTGTTAAGTTGAAAAAAAGTCTAACTTGTCAGATTCGAAGAAAAATGTAATTCATGCACGGAAAGCCCAGAAAATTACTGAAACGGTGAACATATTTAGCTTCGCTTTATTTATTAAAAAGTATCTGTTATAAACGAAGCTCGGTATAACGAAATATGATGAATTACAAATTTACTATCGAATACCTAACACGTTCGCCAATGGTTTTCTTGCGAATTTATATTGCGTGCAGAAAACTTGTCGACTGATAAATGAGACAGGTTGAAAAAAGGATGAAGATAATGATAATAATAAAATCAAAATAAAAAAAAATAAAACAAATAAAAAAAGAAACAGGCACCGATCAACGGATAATAAATCGAAGTAGGATGTGTGCGAATCGTGCAGTGCGAGCAATTGCCGAGTGCCTGCAGTATTCGTGAATTTATTTATCGTCGATTCTGCATTTGCATGACTGGGTATACCTACGGGTGAGAATTGAATGAAAACCTCTCAGTGGCAATTGGGTCGAATGATATCCGCGCTGCTAAATGCATCGATAAATATCCACACGCCCGTTTAATATTTGGATTTAGCCGTGTACGTATGCATGTACGTATATATACGTGACCGGAGGTAGGAATTCACCGACAAATTTTCAAGCCCGACGTAAATAAATGCACGTATTACACATCGAAGTTCAAACGTACGTACATGTATGAGTTAATATAATTTTCGCTGTGGTTTTTCATCCATGCCACGCGGACACGTTCAAATGCATCCGCATTTCCTGCAATGCAAGGATAATTGTTGTACAAATAATTCAGCACCGACGACTATGGATCAGGTAGCGAGCCAATCGAAAACGGTTGTTCGGTCATAATTTTGTCGGAAAACGATGATGTTACCTGATGCAGACGAACGTGGCTCGTTAATTTCTGCACCATATTCGCGCGTAAGCTTCCGGCAGGAAATGGAGAGAACTCTGCGTAAATCGCTGCGGTATATCCGTAGGCTCGTTACAAACTGTCGATACAGAGACGCTGACCGACTGTGACAAGGGGTCGTGACTGGCGAATCGGACGTTCGACATTACTCACCTGTCGACACGCGGTCATTCTCAATTACGCGATTTTGCAATTTCCTGCAGACGCAAGGTTTACCTGATTTCGGAGAGAAGACTTACGAGTCAACGTTACGGATTCGTAAGTCTCGAACTTGTTGACAGGACCTTTTTGTTTGTTTAACGATTTTACGTAGATGATTACAAATGGAAGGATCGGCAGAAATTGGCCGGATATTGCGGAGACTGTTAAAGTCAACAGTATCGATTTCTGGGAAATTTATATTCTATGAAAGTATTTTCACGCGGAGGGTTTAAATCGTTTTTTAATTACGTTTATGGAATAGAGAATTATCGTCATTTTATTGCATGTTCTTCGCAACTGTTCTCAGTTCTTATTACCAAAGCGTAGTAAAACAGAATTAACTCTTTTAAACTCCAGTTTAACCATGGTTATATACTCAGTTTGTAAAATTTACGTTCTATACGTAATTCTTATCCATCAACTGGCGAGAAAAGAAAGTAATACAAATTTACAAACGGAAAAAATTAACGAAGAAGACATGCTGTATAATGTTGATTCGAGAATTACAACAATGCTGATATGCTTGGAAACGTTTTAATTTTGTAAAAATTCGTAAGCACGTACCTTTTTTGCCGCTTCACTGCGTAGAGAAGATACGAAAACTCTCAGATGCCGAAATCTAATTCTCTTGTCAGCGGTACGGGTTTTGTAAATTTCACCAAGGTGATAAAACCATCCCTGCTTTCCTTTCGAAACACACGCCTCACCAACACTGTAATTAGCAAAAAATCATTTCACTCGCGAGGATATTAGCTACGAACGCGCTATGAAAATTGACTGGAGTAGAGAAAATCGTTTTTTATTTTCTATACGATGATTCTGGCGGAAATAAACTAAAAGAAAGAAAAAATAAAGAATAAAAAAAATCACACATGATCTCTCCGACATCAGCTTTTGCAGGAAAATTAATATTTGCACTTTTAGAGCGCTAAAAGCAGCGGATAGCTCGGCTAGGCAGCAGGTCGGTACGCATGTTTGAGCAAAGCATTACGCGCCCCAGCTTTCGCAGTAAAACCGTTTCGTAAACTCTTCGGGATGATTTTATACCGACGGGGATACGGAGTCGGGGGTTGGAATGAAGGGCTGATAAGAGCCGGATGAAAATTGAAGTCATCGCTCCGGGCTTGCAGTTCGAAAAGTTTCAACAACGTGCACTCCGGCTGCGGATGAAAACTGCAGCGAAAACTGAGTTAGGAACAAGTTCGACGCGCCTCAGACGCTAATGGAAATAGTTCAGGCCATTATTCGAACACAGATTAAGCTGTTGCAGGATCCCGACAGGACGCGCCTCCATTCTGTCAGCTGCTCTCGCGCCGAAGTGTCGGAAAGAAAAAAAAAAAAGAAAAAAAAAAGCTCAAAGAGCCCGCGATAACGATCCAAGTATCGGCGATATGCTTAGCGGTTAATCAATCTCTTACCAAGATCGATTCAGGCGGGCTCTCAAAGTCGAGTAAGATCTTCGCTACCTCGCGATTCGCAAGGTGAAACGAAATTCATGAAAAACGTCTTCCGTAATCCTGTAAAATCCCTTCAAGGTCCCTCAACACGCCCTCAGAATTTCATCAAGTATTTCGGAGGCTCAAGGCCGGAGTTCGGTGAAGCAGCACGTTTTTTTGCTATCCATTTTCGTGTTTATAATAAAAGAAGACTAATGAAAAATTATCCACTTTCGTAACGTAATTCGAAAATTGTGGATGAAATTTTTTATCAGACTTCCCAACGAAATAAGCGATTGTCGAGTAAAGTTGGTAAAATCGGTTGTATTGCGTTTCGTCACTCCAAACCGATTATATATGAAAAATCAATTTCTCTATCTTGTTTATAACTTGTGGAGTAAAATTAAGCAAATCAGTCGGATTGTTTCATCGCTTCAAAGCGGATGGAGCTGAAAAATCAATTTCCCATCTCTTGTTTACACCACGTTATTATTCCATTCTCTTGAATTATCGTATTACGAAACTGGCTCGTATCTCGCGAATGTGTTAATTTTACAAATCTTCAACGGTCGATCACCTGGTAATCAAACGATAACAAATCGCGTCAATCTTCCCTTTTCCGCCGAGTATCAACTAGCAAAAAGAAGAAGAAAAAGAAAATCTTTGAAATCTCTAATATTCGCTGCATAATTGTAAGCATATAAAATTTGTCGAATCGATGAACCCCTCGGGAAATATGCCAATATTAACACTAAGATTTCGCCTTGTCGAACACGGCACACATCCATAAATTACACACACAACGTTATCATCCCCTGGAACTGCTTAAGGCGCGCTTCGAGTCCTCGAGTATTTAACCGACGACGCCACTCGCGACAGCCGGGTTCTCACTTCTCGTCGACTGTTTATTTATTTACCTTGGTCGTTTCACGCGAGTTTCGAGCAGCTCGAGGCGAGGGCGCTCCGCCGGGGTCTTAGTTCCAATTAACGCTACGTAGCTCGACGTTTCTTTGACGTCGACGTCGCGTCCCGACGCCTGCCTTCCGGCCGGCGAGTCGCCGACGTCGTTCACTCCCGGAGCCGAGCGTCGCCCCAACCGTTGACCCGACTCACTTTTACCTTTCGGGATTCGCGGACCTCCTTGTTTCTCCCGGATCAAGCCCTGCGGCTGTGTAACTTGCTTCCCCATTTTTCCGTCCGATTGGTTACACTGGATCGTTATCGGCGACGCTTCGCTTAACGTAATATTACAGTTTTGGATAAACCGCAAAATGACACAAAAAAAAAAAAAAATAAAAAATTAAAAAACGGAGGATAAATTCAAAGTACGTGGTTGAAGATTTTTTTCGCGCCGTTGTCAGGACGCAGGGTAATTTCAGTGAAATTTTTTTTTTATTGATGTTCGACTCTCTTTTCGTCTGTATGAATCTGAATACGTAGGATTTATTTTTGACACAAAGGAATAAATGTTAATGAACTGGAACTGAAGTGGATTCGATTACAAAGAATAACGCAGCTGTAGCAACAAGGTGTTGAAAATTTTGAAGTTTTTGAATTTTGGTTTAAACAATTATTGCAGATTTATTTTTGGTCACTATAGAAAAAAGAAACGGGAGATGGTTTTCTTTTTTTTTTTTTATGCAGAGTGTTTTACTGGACAGAAATTATCCCGAAACATAAACGAAGAATGACCCGATCGATTGTAAATCATAGAATTATACAAAATAAAAAAGATCTCATAATTTTCTCCGTCAAAATCGTCGATATAAGATCCGGGAATTGTTAAGAAGAAGCAAAATAAACAAGTTGAAAACGATTCCACGATGCTGAAACCCAATAAAAGTGGCTTCAAAGAAATGTAAATATGAAGTGTTCCGAGTCACGTGGGTTATGGAGTGATTACCGAAAGCGTTTATTAAAAAAATTAAATTTTTTGCGAAATAAACTCATCGAATAGGATAAAATTCTCAAATCTCGTGTTTGAAAAAATTCCGCGCAATCGGAGAGGCGGCAAAAAGTAGAGTTGATTTCCACGTCACAACGGCCCGAAAAAAGTTGTTCCCGGTCGTCCGGCCCGACATGCGCATTTTAAACCGAAATCCCGGTTCAACGTAAATCGGTAAAATTTCCCACCCTTGGCTCATCAGGTATTTCGAATGCCGAGGGAATGACAAACAGCCGACAATAAGGTCACTCTGCAGTCGGAAATGCCGCGTGGATCAGCAACGGCTTTCCGCTAGATTCGGCCGGCGCATCGGGCAGTTTACCTCGGCTTTATACCTCGGCTCGCTTCTACGTCCGTGTTTTATTATTTATTGTTCTAATCCGCGTTGCTCGTGACCGATCGCATTTCGCCTCATCAATCTCTCCCGGATTCTACCTTGCTGCACGTTTATCTCTCGTCGCGTCTCTCAACTCACCTTCAAGTCCGGTCCGAACCCAGACTGATTACCCTGATAAATTTCATTTGCCCTAGTTACTCGATAACTGTACTTTGATTTTGATTCTCACAATGAAAGTTTGAATATTTTTTGGATCGGAAGAAAATTTGGCGGCACAAATGACTGTCTAATATTGCCATACTATGGTTAGTCTGTTTGTTGGGTATAAAAAAAGAAAAAAGAAATGTATAGTACGAGGTGCAAGGCGATCGTGATCGAAAAGAATAATCGATTTTATGGTTATTTTACTTTTTTGTTATTGTTAAAAATGAAAACTTTTAAATGATTCAACTTGTGACCAGATTAATCGTGATGCACTTCGGTGTTAAGAGGGTGCCACAGTCAGTCTTGCGAATCGCTGACGTAAAAATATCGCAGTTAGCGCAATTCTGAATCAATTATGCCGGACAATGCCAAGAAATGTGTTTACAAAATTGAATAGTCCCATTACAGTAATACATTTCCTGAAGTTATTCTAGTGTAAAATTAAAAAGTTTTTGGCAAATTTTGTTCGGCATTTCATGCAGAATTGCGCTAACCGCGGCTTTTTCGCATCAGCGTTACGCAGGCTTCGATAATTTATTTATAAACATTAAAAATATGTGATGTCTTACTCAGTCGGTAAAGACTGACAGTATTCTCTTAATAGCACGGCACGTCTTTTGACGGACTGTGCGAGCTTCGTGAGTCCGTGACTTTGTTTACACGGAATAATTAGCGTCGATGGATTCACTGATCGGCCCCTCTGTAATTCACCAGGATCTATTAATACGCTTGAAATTTCCGCGTAGCGCGATACAAACAACTTAAGATGACCGGCGCGTGTTAGAACCTAGATAAAGTCGAGATTTTCCGTTCTCCGTCGCTCGCCTATTTGCTTTTCAAGTCGCGTGACCGAAGTACAAAAGAATATCCTGCAGGCTCCGCGGCGCATCTCTTGGGCTTTAACTGCACACGTATGCATCATCAAGGTAAAAGCTCGCGGGTCGGTATACGCGAGGCAAACAAGGGGCTCTTAGAACAAAAGGAGAAACTTGAAAACGTAGCCTCGCGTCTCGCAGTTACAGTTAAATACGACACACAGCTCGGTCATTTGTTCGCGCCTCGCTGTCTTCCGCTGCAGTAACTTATCATACCGGAAGTATGCACGCGCCGCTGCAGCGAAAGCTCGCCTTATTTTAAGCTTTCGGACTCTGCCCGGACTCGACTGGATCCGCAGCTGGCTCGACACTCGTTCACTTCGGTTTATTATCCGCGGGTCATTCGACTTGCAGAATCGGTGCTGCAACTTACGGAGATTTCAACTCGTTTTAACATATCGACGGACGCCAGCAGCGGGGATTCCGCTTGCGGCCAAGAATTTCCAGTCGTTGCGGCTGGCTAATTCTCAAGTCGAATTTATTCCTTGTTCCATCTTATTCTTACGCGAGATGTCCGGTCGTAATTTATCGATTTTCCTGTCGTATTTTAGTTAAAAAAAAAAAAAAGAAATCACCGCCAAATGATTGAACGATTTTGTTTTTCGTTGAATGCATGGTCAATTTAGTTCTGGTATGAAATAAACTTTATCGGAGAGGTCGTTGAAAAGCGTAACTAAAGTTGATACGATGAACTTTGGTTGGAACAATCGCATTCTATTTGCAGGGTGAAAATTTTGATAACTACAAATTGGATTAGAAAAAAGTTTAATTGTTGTTCACATTTTTAAATAGAGATCACATTGTTCGACGCTGTGAATGCGAAACAAAGCTTCTAAAGGCACAGTCGAAGCAAATTCAATAATTATTATTTAATTGGCAGAAAAATGTATTTTCCCGGCGTGCAATGTAGTTAAAAACTGGCATTTTCCGCTAATAGAATTCAATTATTCAAAAGATTTTGAGAGTTATCATTTTATTTCTGTTGCATACATTCTACGCAAGAAATATTTTATCGTTGTTCCGATTTTAATGAAATATAAATCTTATCCGTTTCGAATAAACAAATGATTGTTCACAAATTGTGTGATGTAGTTTAGCGAAAACACAAAAAGTTTCCATACTTTCTATTTACAACTCGTAACGAATGTTATACACGTACGGACTGAATATTTTAGTTTGTTAACGAGTTTGAAAAAAAAACCAATAATTACGATTAGTGTATAATTTATTCTTGAATCACTTATACGATTTATTTGACTGGACTGCAAAAATGCTCTTGCATTATTCACGACAGACAGATGACTGACATAAATATAATATTTTAACATCGCACGATTTGAAAATCTTTCCGATTCGCCAAGATTTAATTATATTTTTTACGTAACGCGTCCCTTATTTTTCGTTAATTAATAATCGTCATTCGTCGCCGTCAGAAAATTCTTACGTCAGGTCAGAATTAGGTACAATTAATGAATCTCGATCAGTTGTAGATGCCGCGTGCAAAAACGAAGACATTCATCATATTTTCAAGGAGTCGGATGTCCTCATTGTTGTGGATTTTCATCGAGCCAGCAGAGCGCAATAATTGAGTTCATTTCTCTTCATTCGGTGGAATGGACGCGGGGCATGCAGAGTCGGTTTGCCGGGGCAAAGTGCCACCCCGTGACATTCGGATTTGACGGGAAGGGCGACACGTGTCACGGCCAGGAATTCCGGAAGTGTCGTCGCCATTTAAATCGAGCTTCGTTGAATAGACCACAACGCGTGCATACGTCACCCGTACGCGTATTAATATCCATTTGACGTTTTCGCTCCCGAAATAATTAAGCTCTTTAGCAATTTTCAAGCTTTGTATTCGAAATCAGTTGCTTATCACTCGTTCTCGATAAAAAAATTTTCAG
The DNA here is from genome assembly GCF_021155785.1 of Neodiprion fabricii. Taxonomy (NCBI): domain Eukaryota; kingdom Metazoa; phylum Arthropoda; class Insecta; order Hymenoptera; family Diprionidae; genus Neodiprion; species Neodiprion fabricii. The sequence continues at coordinate 35,556,372 of NC_060239.1, read as the reverse complement.
GCTTTCGTGACCTGAATTTTCGACATGTACCTTTTGTCGAAATGATCAAAAACTTCTCATCGGTAGTAAATAAATCTAAAATTGGTAGATTGAAATGAATTTCATGAGATGATAGCAAATTGTATGTATACTGTTTCCAAAGGTTCATCGCTTTCATCCGTTCATCCGTCCAGCTTCATTTCCGTTTTTTTTTTTTCTTTTTTTTTTCCCCCCCCTTTATATTTCCTTTCTTAGCTACAGAAATAAGCCAAGAAATTTGGGAGAGAAAAGAAACAAGGAAATCAGTATTCCTTCTCTTCTCTTCCGGAAAGTGTGATAAAGTCGACGATAGTTTTATGAATATATATGTAGGTACCTTATACCGAGTGTACGGCGCAGTCAAGAGAATGGCCATTTTCTTCAAGTGGCTTCTTGGGCTTGCTTATATGATATAATACAAGTCCCAAGGTAAGGAGGAAGGAAAAGAACAAAATAAGAAGACGAAGTAATTCATCGGGCGCATCGATACATCGCGTTTATTCAAATCGGATAATCTGTCGATTACGGGGCAGTAAGTTATTGCTTACATGCCCGGCGGCGCCGCCTGCAGCATAATATTATAACCGCTATTAAATATAAGAGATTCATACCACTCAAGTCTCCGCTCTCTCTCTCTCTCTCTGTTGAGTGAGTCATCATCTCGAGGCTGCAGGGTTGATTTATTGTCGTTATCGTCGTATTCGTTGTTACCATTTTCTTTTTATCGCATTATGATTGCCCATTTTTTCCACTCCATCCTCGTTTTAATCGCGTGTGTTTAATTTTTTTCACCTCTTATTTCCCATCAACTTTGACCACTCTATTTTTCTCACCAAATCTCTATCCGTACCTCCTACACGATAATTTTTAACTCGCACAAAGATTAGCTCGTCATACGACACAACGAGGTGATTTGATCGTACACGCGTTCCGTTGCTTTTTCATTCTCGCAAAATAAAAGCCTTACTAACGAAATTCGAAATTCATCAACGATTTCAGGTTGTAGGTATAATTCTGCAGCAGGTAGGTACATAATTTATGAAATCCAATGATAACAACGCCGCATGGAGAAACCCTGCGCCAGACGCTAATTAATTACTCACTGCACAGCGGTGCAATTCCCTCCTACACGGGGTTGTGTAGTCACCCTGCAGGCAAGATGACAAATATACCAGCGTTTGTGCGAAAACTAACGGCCTCCCTACGAATAAGTAATTCGGCCGACACGTGCTCGCCGGAGCGAATACCACGTGGTTGGGCTATCTCGTGTGTCACTAATGCGCGAAACGGCATATGCGTGTGTACATACGTATGCACACATGCATACATGCGTATATAACATATTTCACAGCAATTTCCACCTGTCGACCCGACCCAGCGATTCCCGTAATTTCTGGGTTTCTCTTTTTTCTTCTCCTTTTTTTTCTACCATCATTTTCCTAATTTTTCACGTAATTTTACGCGGAAGATTCGCGCCTCTGCGTCAATTGAAACGTTATTTTCTTTTACTTCACGTTGAAAATTTCCCCGGGTAAGGACGGCTGTTATAAAAGTGAAGGGGGAGGAACTTGTTCGTATTATGTTACAAATCACGCTTTCGAGAAGAACTTTTACACCGTTGGACAGCTACGAATAGCGACGCTTTAATTGTCGTTATATACCTACGCGAAATTGTTGGGTCTTATACTTGATACGACAGATATTATGCGACAGTTGGTGAATATTTTACTTCAGCTTTTACCCGTGCTCAGTGATACATCGTGTTCGATTAATCACTCGACTCTGTCGAAAAAGTCTGTTTGTAAAAGTATTTAATTCAATAAGTTGATAATATAAGAACTTGATGAAGAAAAATTAGAGAAAAAGAAATAAGAAGAAGCTCGGTAGGAACGTAATATGTAAATTAACAGACGAAAGATTTCTTGTTCCTTGTATTATGTTATATCACACCACAGCACTGAATGTATTTATTGTCGCTGGGTGTGGGATAAATAGAATGGAAATAGAGAGAGAGAGAGAGAGAGAGAGAGAGAGAGAGTTTGAATTTAGGATTAGAGTAAGAAAAGATGTGCTTATGGTATTCGCCTGACAAAAGAATGACGCGCTAGACGTTTGACGAAATAAACATCGAGCTTTGAAAAAAGCTCACACGACTGTTTGGACAAGGAATGAAAGTGAAAAATGAGAATGTGAAAATTTTGACATCGGTGATATAGCTAGACTCCGTATCTTCGCCGGGCTTAGGATCGTCTGATAAATATATCATCCGTTTGCGTAGGAATTCGTATTATACAAATACCTGTATATTATATTACATATACCGTATCTCTCGAGTGTTTTCGAAATCCGACGTGAATATCTGTCTCCTCGTATATACGATCGTTGAATATAGGCGTATAGCCATGCGGTATATCAGGGAATATCATCCTGACTCAACTCACGTCTCATACCTCTGACCATATCAAATTCAATCCCCCCTTTTGCTTCTTTGACTACTATATTATGTAAAACGTACGTATAATTTGTCCTCATTTTCTAATAAAACAGAACTCAATTTTCAATCAAGTATATCGATGTTTCCTTTTATCCGACCTGGGCTGATTCTCTTATTCTAAAATTGTCAATTACGTAAGTGGCAGTTTTGTTTCGGGTGACGGGAAAAATTGGCAGCATTTTCCAGAAATGATTCGCTAAAAGAAAAAGTCTGAAGTCAGGTAGAGAACGGTGTGTTGCAGCCTCTCCTAGTTTGGAAATAGGATGTATATTAAAGTTTGTCAGCAGAAAATAATTCAAGATTTTCCACCGTGGCATCCCGTAAAAAGTTTCTTTAGGTTAAAAGACAGATTCTGTGAAGAGATGAGCATTTTACGTTACGTGGAAGATCGCGCTTGAAGACCGAAAGACTTGATTGAAAACTGTAGACTTGTTATTACAAGTGTGAATCTTCTTTGCGACGTAAATTGGTATTACGATTGATGTAAGCAATAAACAAAAATCTTGTTATCGATACTTGATGAATTTACAAAAATGTATGAATGTGAAAAATAAAATGAGTGCGGTCTTCCACACTACGCAGAACGCTCATCTTGCTCTCATCGGAACCTTTCTTTTAACCTAGACAAACTTTTTAGGGGATGCCATGGTGTAAGATCGCAAATAATTTTTTTCTCAAACACCCTGGTGTACAGTACACGAATGCGGTAATGCGCAGACGGGGTTAATACCTACAGCAGCTGATTTTAATTCAACTGTAAAACTTAGGCATCAACTTTATAACTTTTCTCACCCCGCGGCGTTGAGCCTTTCTTTTCGTTCTATTTATTCCACGCCGCGTCGAAATATTCGCTCTTTCTGTAGAGAAACGCGTTTCTTTGTTACTTTCTTGTTTTCCCCCCGTTTTTTCCCCCCATTTGTTTTTGCTTTTTCGGTTCCCTCTTTTCGCCTGCAACGGCTATGTGCGTACGTTGTTAAGGGACCCCGCGGCTCCCGGAGCATAAATAAATGAGCCCTACTTTATTACGCTACTGCTTACATCTCTCTTCCCTCTCATCCCTCCCTCGCAACGCCTACGCGCCTTCTTTGAAGGGGGAGGCGCGAGCTTTTCACTTCACAAGTGGTGGGTGTATAGCACGCTTGGGTTTCCTCGGTATACCGTAACATATTAATTTATACTGCCTAACGGTTCAAGTGGCTGCCCGGTTATCCCCCCGGGATCCCCTCATCCAGGTTCACAGGTTCGTCATTTAATTAATAGCCACCCTCCGCATCTCCCTAACACTTCTCGTCAGCTTGTCCTTAAACTCCTTTACCCGGTAAATACGCGGCACTGCACCCTCGACGGCTGCCAGCTAATTAAGCCCAGGGCAGAACCGAGCTTTCAGATTTATCGCCCGGAAGTCGGCTAGAGTGAACTGTTTTTTTTTTCAATTCAACGAGTTTCAACAGTCGCTTGTCAATATCTCTTTCATCGAAGAGTAGATTTTCACCCTTTTTCGCAACCTTTCTGCAGGTCTTGGGAATAAAGCTTTACACCTGTGTTACAAAACTGGCTAAAGAGTAAACGATATTTTGTATACTAAAGTCTGAAAGTTACTGGTAAAAATTTTCTTGAAAAAATGATCTAATATTACTTCAGGTACCTCATTTAAATTCACTCAAATTTCAAACACGTGACCGTATCACCTCGTTCACTCTTCGAAAATAGTACAATTTTTACAATGTGCTTCCATTCGTGATTCCATTGGTCGTAATTGTTGGGTGACCAAGTTTTTCGAAACCGTTAAGCAGACTGCACCTCAATAATTAAGTTAACCATACATCTTGACCGTGATCCACAGAATTCGAAGAACGCCTGTATACTATAATTGATGGAAGCATCATGGCCTCGTCCTGGTTCGATGTTAAAACGAGCTTTTCTCAACATTGCGGACGAATTCACGCCTCTCGAAACCTCTGGCACATCGTTCAGGGGTCGTGGGAGGGGGAGGGAGAGGGGGGGGGGGGTGAAGTTGGAGACGAAATAAGGTAGGAGTGAAGCGGGTCTTCCCGCAGGAAGGCTGAGGAAGGGTTGAGGTTAAGACGATAAATACAGGAACAAAGCTTCTGGGAGAAGGGGAGATGCTACGAGGGGCACCGGAAGTCTTAAGGCACCTAATCTCCCGTGTGATATTTAGGGGATATAACCTTATGTCTCCGCGAATTCGGCGTATAACTGTATACACCGCTTCGTATTTAGATGTTTCTGTTCCAAGATCGTTCTGCTCCGCAAATCCCTCAGAGAGCGAGAATGGTCTTAAAGAGGTCCCGCCCTCGGATCTCTGGGTCTTCGGATCCCTCGCCCAATGGTCGGCGCACGCAAAGTTCGCACGGGAACAACCGAGTCGGTGAGCGAAGGCGTCACGGACCGGGAACGAGTTCTGGGAATACCTAAATCCAAGACCAGAATTGCTTTCCCGTTATTAAATTTCAATTCGCTCATTATGTTTGTCACGCATTAATGTAGCACGAATTTTTATTGGTATTATTGTATTTGCACGTAAAAATTCGCAGCATCTTTGAAAAAAAATTGAGATGCAAGTCGAAGCGATCGGTTTGTCGAATAATACGGGATCGATCCGCTCTGAGTATGAGCTTCTTACGGACATCTATATCCACCCTGAAGCATTCCGCAAGCGAAATCCGGCAATTCACTCCTCTTTTAACCCTTCAAAGACTCGGGCTGACGAATGCGGGTAAAATCTTAACCGGCTTCTGCCATCGGATTTTGGCTGGCGTGACGAATTGCTCGGATAGATCGGAGCGAACCTCTTTGAAATTCAGTTTCCCTCAGAGGGTGCACATTTTACAAATAGACCCAGACGCATATCGCGGTGAATTACCGGGAGTGAATTCTCGGCGATGAAACGAAATTATTCGAAAGCGTGAATAAGCGCGGAATTGATTCTTTAGATCCGAATAGTAAGCGTGAAATAACCAAGTAATGGCCGCCGTCGCTACACGCTTGCGATTCTATTTCGACGATACGACGATTTCCATTCCTGGCTAATCATCGATTTCTGTTTCTGGTGAAAGACAATGATGGCAAGAGTGTTTCTACCGCGTATTCATCCACCGCGAAGCGGTAAAAAGCGATAATTCAGCGTTCTAATTATCCGGCATACATAACCCTCAAAATCGGCGAACAGTTTTGAATCTGGGATAGTCGCAGGCTGCTGCTGAGTGTCTTTTTCGCCCGGCAAGTATCTCCGCGTTGTTATCCTCCCAAAGCCCGGGATCGTATCCTTGCTCCGTATGCCACGGCACGCCCTGATTATCTTAATAGAAAACACAAACACGCCTTAATGTATACCGTCTATATATCAGGCCTCACTCACCCCTCGGTCACTCGGGACGGGAAGCAGTTCGTCCTCGAGCAAGGACAAAAACTGGGTTAATGCCGGATGACATGCCCGTTCCTCAGCGAATTTACCAACACGGTGTACAAGATCCTGACTAGGAAGATGCGAATACCCTATTTACGGGTTTCGTGCCTCTTTTCCGTTTGCGCAGCCCCCTTCATCCCCCGACTTTCTATTCGCATAAAATTCTTTCCATTTATCGTATTCTTGACGTTATAGGCCTAGCTTTTTGGGCCGACTCAAACGGAAATGAAATTCGAACCATGATCGCTGTTCACTGCCTTTGATTGATGAATAAAACTCGGCCCAGTCTCACCGAAAAGTTTGTAATCTTACGAGTATATAATAGTATTCTTAAGGAAATCAGTAAATTCATATTCTTTATCGAAATCCAGCGATAACTGGAACGGAATTTTACAAATAGCGTGTAATTTCAAATCAATTGATAAAATCGATGAAATTATCGTTGAAAAAATCCTAATCCCACGATTTCATTCGCGATTTCTCAAGTTAGGCCATTTTTCCTCTATTCTATCACTGAATCCAGGTGTCTGAAAACTGAAATAGCGCAATTCGCTGTGAAAACAGATTCCACTTTCACCGTCAGTTACTCGTTTCAGGTACAGAACGTAGTTGGTCGTGAATTCGAGGCCGTCGCGTCGCAAGAGGCTCGTACATTACAGGGTCTCAGTTCGCGCGGATTTGGATTTCCGTCCGAGTAGGTTGGTCGGATAGAGGGATAAAAGTGAGGGAAAATAAGTACAAGAAGTGAAGAGAAAGAGAGAGAGAGAGAGGCAGAGAGAGCGAAAAAAGAAGGAAAAAGGAAGGTAACGAGTGCCGAGGTTGCAGGGTTAGTTCGAATTGATTATTTCTGGATGCAGCTCGTCCCCGTTTCTCGTTTACCGTCGTCCTTCCATCTCCTTCTTCTCGGTTCTTTCTGCCACACCTTCGCGGTATTCTAACCGCGGATGGCGGTGGTGGTTTTCGGAGGATGAGGAGGAGGTGAGGTGGTCGGTGCGGGGGAGGTGAAATCGGGGGCGATTTTTCCTCGTTTTTATTTCCTGCGAGCTGTAAAGCCTGTCTGAATAGACGCGGTGAATAATAGAGCTCTCTCCGAGAGGGTAATCGAATCCTGGGCTTCGTTCTCCGCGGGGGAAACTTTTATACCGGCGGTGCATTCGTCGTGGAGAGGGGGGAGAGAATTCGGTGTCATCGGGCATCCCGGGGCGAAATATATCCGAAGAAAGGAATTAGCGCGGTTTAAAAGCTGCGAGGGGAATTCTAATCACCGTAACACAGGGTGTTTTGTTTACGACCCTTTGAAAAATATTCAAAGTGAGGAATGACCGGGGTTCTTCGGAGCGTAAAATGCGGCTGTCACGATAAGAAACGCGAGCGTTTGTGTGTTATAATAGCAAATTTTTCGTCCCTTCCTGCATACGGTGAAAAGAACGGCGGAGTTATGTAGCGCGACGAAAGGAGTCAAGTCCACTGATGGATCCCGAAAAACAGAAGATTAGCACGAGGCGGGGGCCTCCGAGACACGGCAGGATAAATTGTCCCGTTCTATACGCGGCAATATATATCCCATCGTGACGTCAAATTGAAAATGGAGAAAATATAAGCGCCCGGCCTGCGAAATAGGGAAAGAGCGACCCACGCTCGGCGAAATGCTTGTACGCGTGGGCGGGAGAGGAAAAGGGAAAGGGGAGGAAAGGCGGAGGAAAGGGAAGGGCATTATCGGGCCAGAAGGATGGAAGGATGAGCGGGTGATGCAGTGGCACCATTGGCTCAGAAAATGGAACCTCTAATCTGGATCCCAGTTAAAAAATGTCTATCGTGTCTATCGTCGGAGCAAAGAAGGAAAAAAAGGATAAAAATAGACGCGGACGGTGGAGGGGAAAAAAAAGAGGAAGAAAATTCTATGAGATAGGAAATTGACGCCGCGGGAGAATGCGATCGGCTGCCTTCGTTTCAGTTTTCTGCACGTATCGGTACACATTTCTGATCAGTTCCGTAACACGACGCGGACAATATTGATGAGGATGAAACACACGATACCGGTTCGAGTATATTCCTATTATTTTCGGTGCTTAGGACCTTCGGCTGAATTTCAATTTTACCAACAACCTATATTTTCAGGTGTATACATATATATTTTGGAAGGCTGTATCGTCGCTTTATTATCCGATACGAAATGCAGGAGAATGGAACAATGTGTCCGTTGTTTGCGGAAATTGCGTTCGTTCACCGTGCGCTATTCAATTATACTCGACGAAGCTAATTAATGTAGAAGCGCAAACTTGTCCAGCTTTTAAGTCCGCGATCTGTCTTCAGTTTGTTTCGGACTTTTCATTGTATTTTCTGAACTACTCGTAGGTATACCGTACCGTAAATTACATACAATTTGCATTTCCTCCTTCGCAATTGTGACAGTTAAACGGAGGCTTATGTTCCATTTCAACGTATCAACCTGCCGCAAACATTTTTTACTGAAAAAATGGGTTCGCCTAAACCATCTTTGAATTCAAGCGATCGTCATTTTTATTCGACCCTGTTTACTCGGGTTTCAGTGACGTGGCTTAGACGTCAAAACGACTTCGCAATGACATTAAGGTGTTCAGCGACCAAGCGGGCATGGAAATTGCTCCAAACTTGATTAAATGAGGACCTCGCTTTGACCGTCGGTTTAACTTTACCTGCCAAGGTGCCTACACGCGGAGACTGACTCTCCGCACCTTGTCCAAAACTCTCTACAATTTCATTCGGCGTTCAAAACCACTCCGTACAGTCAACCGAAAAAAAAAACTCTCACTCCGCTCTCCCGAAAAGTTCAGAAACGACTGCCTGGCTTTGTTCTGAAAAAGAAAAGAAAAGTAAATGTTATCAGTGCCAGTGGTCAGAACTCGGAATTGAAAACCGTCCAACCATTGCCACTGAAATAAAATTCTCTTACGTTCCTCAAATATCAGGCTTGAAAAGTAAAAAATATTTCCGTTTCGTCGAGTGATATTCAATGTTCACGTCACTCGGAGCAAATTAGCAACTGCAAGTCTCCGATCGTAGCGAATGAAGGTTCTCGAACTCGACTTCCATTTTTCTGTTCGCACAACGCGCATCGCGACAAGAGAAGAACCTGTTAATGTCGGGCAATCAAGAGCGCAAAGTGGTTAATATCGAAGGCGAGAGACATTTTACCTGTGACGCGTAAAGGCGCGGAAGCGGTTCCGAAGGGATGAGAGGCGACGATGGATCCCGGTGGATACTATTAGCCGGACGACAAGATGACACTCCAATTATCCTAAACAAACCTAGGACTGTTGTAGCAGCTACCTATACCCACAATGCGTCGCGTGCGGTGAGAAACTGAGTCCCGCAGAGAACCTTCCGAGCAGATTCAAAAGCAGGAGCCGCGACATTTGACGCGGTCGAACTTCCTCATCCGGAAGTGATCTTACGCTCCGGATATAGGTATACCACATCCCGTGGGAAGATTGCAGTAAAATTTATACCGCGTCCGCGTTTTTATCATCGCGGTTTATATATTGTTGTCGAAATTTTATAACCTTTTTAGGACTCTTCGAAGCTGAGTCAAAACTTTTTCATAGGCAGCATAACCAACTCCATCCATCACCTTGCTCTGGGGCCTCTAATGGTACCATTTCTTTCATCCTTTTCTCTCTCTATCTGCGTATGAAACTTTATATCGATATTTAGAAGCTCGGTTATAACCTATATGAAAAGTCTTCGTAAAGTTTACGGCCGAATTTTCACCCCTGGCACCGCGGAAAGTGTCCTTTTCAACGTAACTAAAAATCCGGTAGTCCAGGAACTGTGCACAGATAATATTTGACTGATGGTTACGGTTTTTTAAAATTATTTTTATAAATTTTTTCCTTTTTTCTCTACAGCGCGCCAGCTCCAGTCACAATTTTTCGAGATATCGATCGCCTCTGAAACCCGTGAAACCAATCGAAGCTTTGGAATCTATGGTTATCCGTGAAACTTGATGAGACTGTCACCGCAAGCTTTGACAGTGAACGTTTTGGAAAGGGGGAAAAAGAGGGGAGAGAGAAGAAGAGAAGAAACATCGTTAGAGAGATATCGTACGTGCCGTAAAATGGGGAATTTGTCCGGCAAACAAGGCGTGAATTTGTTGGCGTGAGGTAGTTTGGTAAAGAAGGACGGAGCCGCGGCAAAGGCGAGAAAAGGTTCGTCGTTCGGGGCGATAAGAATAGGCATAAAGAAGGGGAATAGTCGTCATTAGGGTATTTCTGCCGATACAGACAGAAAATACAAGAAATAGGTGGGGAAGAAAAAGAAAAAGAGATATTGGGTATCAGCGATAAGGTATAGAGGCGCTCGGGGACTCGTAAAGGTCGGATAGTTGATCCATGATCGAGAAACGGCGAGCGAAATACACCCGGAAGGTATAGGTATATACATACGTATATATCTACGTGTGCGTATGCGTATATCCGCCTAATACGATTCATCGGCGAGCAAACGGCGAGATTTCTCACCTCGAGATCGTTTGTTAGACAGCAGAGCCGAGCGACGGAGGTGACGTAGACGTCGACGGAGACCGCGCGACGTTCTTTTCCTAAAATCGCAGCTAGTTGCCGCTCCTCTCTTGGATTTTCCCTCTTTCTTTCTCTCTTTTTCATTTACTTTTTCCTTTTTTCTTCTTATTCTCACTGGCGGGGGAAAACTAGGAGAAAAAGGCGGACCCTCGGCTTGGCCTGCGGTTGGCAGACGTGGGCGAAGAAATTGGTCGGTTCACTCTGTTTTTTGAACCTCGCAGCGGGTTCCAGGTGGACGCCTCCGCAAGTCCTCGTTCGTTTACCTTCGGGCGTGACAGTGACAACAGCCTTTATTTGCTTCCTCAACGCGCCCTGGATCGCCAACCAGCCAATATCCCGCTGGAAGGTCGATGTTCGGCTCTGAAAGGGGAAAATGTTCACCTATCTTCGCCAACGACGGACTCCCTACCTCTCCATATTCGTTCGAATTAACCAACCTCGATGCCACTCAATCACCCGCTGTACGGCTCGGAAGTCGGATACGGGGTTGAGTTTATGCCGAAGGTAATTAATAAGCATCGATTTTGTTTGAGATGAAAATTTGCCGACAGGAGAAGAAAAAAGTAACGGAAGCAATACAGTCCTGGCAGTAATACAAATATTTACCGATTCGGAATAATTTACAATGATTTTTTATTACCACTTTCATTGCGATTGAAGCCTTTGATAATTTCTAGATGAAATATAAGGAGAAATTGTTTATTTTTCTTCTAGACATTCTGCTCTCGAGTGAAATAAGAAAAATACTGACAAGTGCTTTGATCCTGATCGAATATATCACAAACGACGGTATATTTTTGATCTGAAAACAAACGAGCCACCAAAATATGTGTTTTTTTTTTTTTTTATATATATATTTTATCAAACACAGTTTGCGTTCGATGAGTTTTAAATTTGCGTTTGGTCGTTTCGCATCTCGGGAATCGGAAACAAGCTTTCGCACGGGCGTTTTGAGGGATGCTCGGTAGGCGAATGAAAAAGGTTGTGAAAAGCGAGCTAATTCCGGGGCGCCACCGCGAAGTGGAAATGCATTTCCGGGGTCTGGAGGTACTCCGTAAGTCAGGAGCGGCCCGTTCGTGGGGGTTTAGTTAGCATAGGAAAGCAATAAAGTTCGTCGCCGAGAGAAACGCCGCCCTGGAGGCGAATACAATTCCGACAACACTGCGCTCCTCATAATTCACGGACCAATGGGATCACCTTATATACCGGGTGCGGCCGAACCAATCGTTGAGCACTTTCATTCCGTGTTCAGATTCCGCATTCTTATTAACCGGCTCTTCCAACTACCGCGGATATACTTTCCCACCCCCAACTGCTCGAAGCTTGCAGCGCGCATTTGCAATTGGAATTTCTTCATCCCCGGCCGACACAGTTCGCGAACGGAATTTTCAACCCTGATTTATACCGCGTCGAAAGTAAGACCGGGTCGAGTTATACTCGTCCATCTGCCGCTGCATCCCGCGGATCGATCTGTTCGGAGCAGAAATCTTAAGTCGAATTCAAATCTACTCTTTATTCAAATACCCGGACTCGGTCCGGATTGTTTTCTTTCCATCTTCATGTTTCAGACGAACGACCATAAAATCAACGTCTATCCTTTGTCTCATTATACGATCGTCGGAACCTCTTTCCTGATTATCGGCCAGAGATTCCGCCGCATCGGTTCATCGATTTGAATACTTCTTTTCACGCCACGTCTCATTGTGTGCATAGAGTTTCGCTTTTGACAGAAGCAAGTTCGATTCGAAATTCGTTTTCGAGCTTGTACCAAAAATTGTAACATTTTACGAGGATCATAAAATACCCTGTTAAAATTAACATTCGTGCAAAATGTCGTGCCTTCTAACGAAAAAGACCCGCAAATATTCCTCATTCAATTTTAGTCCGTAAACGTTCGTGCTAAAACCGCGTTAAAATTTTTACGAGCAGGAGTAAAATTCACGGATTTCAATTCGCACGATATCTATTAAAAAAACTTTCAACCGCTCAGTTTGACGAACGAATTGTTCGAGATAGCGAAAAAAATTAGTTCCGAGTCTTGAAAGATTTTCGTAAGTAAAAGAATTTGTTCCCGTATTCCTGTGAAACCGGACGACGGAGACTAAATTAATTTGAGCAAGGAGTTGACGCTGCTTCCAGGATCGACCGCACCGGCGACATTCCGCGGCGGCGAAGCGTTCTCAGCTTTTCCGAGGATCACCGTAACGAGGTTTCGGTATCACGGGGTTTGAGACACGCGAACAATACAGCGCCCGGTGGTTCCTGGTATTTCGGAAACGGGATTCGGCGAGGGTGGCCAAGGGAACGGCGGCGAAGCGAGTGGCACAAAGCATGTTGAGCAGGTGACGTGCGTCGCGGTCTCAGCGATCTTCCGCGTCTCGGATCACCGGCATCCGGTAAGCATCCGGTAGCACCGTTCGGATCAAACATCGCGATTAATCCAGAGCGGAGGCTGAAAGCCGCGATCGCGTCACTCGAGTCCGGAGAGCGATATCGCGAACATACTTCGTTCCATTAGGTGGCTCCACGTGCATCCTGGCCGCGGTCTTACTCGCGAGCGTATCGCCGAACAGCTTTTGCGAATCCATAAATCAGTGGGGGCTACTCGCGTGTTGCGCGGATTGTTCGATTCGAAACCGCATATTTCATATCCGTTCGGAAACCGTCGAGATTTCGATTTTCCTGCCCTTTTTCCTGTCGCTTCGAGGTGAAAGATTGTTCCGCGATACTCTCAGACATCGCGGAATTCCCGATTCCCCGATTACCAACGACGCTCGATTCGGTTCCGACCGTAGGAAGGTGAAACGTAGCACAACACCCCGCTTGAAACCTTCGGAATATAAGATCCGTACGAAACCTTCCATTGGCGTATGGAATAGAGTCTATAAGGCGTAACCAGTTTCTCAATAAATCAAGAACCGCACGAAATCTGGGATAATAACGACCGCGGTTCAGCGAAGCGAGGGACATTTATGGGGCCATTTAAAATTCGACTGTTACGAGACACGGAGTCATATAGTTTCGAGGGGTCAGATAAAGCGGTTCACGGTCCGAATCCTGATCGAAGCTTGCGAAACCGCGGCGAAGGAGCTTTACAGATTTGTTTGCACGAGGCTGAATCGGGTCCTCGGTGATTAATGAGCGATGAAAATCAGGCCTGACGGCGTCCGAGAGAGCAACGCTGTGCGTGGGTACCTGTAATAAGGAATTTCGAACGACACCTGCTTCCACGAATCTATTATACCTACCCGCATACTCGAGGGTCGCGGGGGATTCGGGTCGAAGAATTATACGTCGACTAATTTTGAGTGAGAGTAAAATTGAGGCGGCGGTGAAATATGCATGCACCTTATTCCAACGATCCGGCAGTTATGCCTCGGCCATGAATATTCCGGGAGTGTCTACGGGTCTTATTGGCGCAAGTTAGGTGCCTCCAGCCGGTATTCACTCCGGTGTGTATCGGCTTCGGACCTGCTTGGAAATTTATTGAATATCCATAAGCAATGGACCTTCTTACGCGGATGATAAAGCACGTCCTTACACAGAAGCGTGTGTACGCCACCGGGCTTGTTGGATATTACCCCTTATGGCCCGGGATAGGAAATAGGAATATCCTTTCGCAAGACGAATGCATCTCGTTTTACCAGCTCCGTATTATACCAACGCCCTCGATGCGTCATCCTTCGGCCGTAAATCGATGGTCTAAACTTGTTGCGATATGCATAAATCCAGCTGGACATCGACCAGAAATTATGACGTCACGTCGCCGCCCTCGGCAAATACGGGGAAAATACATGTTTCGTAGATATTTACGATTCGTCCATTGATAACATTGTGTATTTGCAGGGTAAGCTACCGTAATTTGACTACAAATTGCGATATATATGCTGTAGTTTTTTCCATCGGCTCGCAAACTGATAAAAATTTCTATAATAAGCCTTGGTTCGCACGTACTTATCGAGTAAAGAAGCTCCGATAATCGAGATGAAAAAGCTGAAAAAGAATTTTTTTTTTCCCCACGTTAAAGTTACTTTTACCTTATTTTTTATTTTATTTTAATTTTATATGCCGTTTTTTTTTCATCATTATTGAATGCATAAAACGAGGGGGAAACGCCCTTTGACGTTCTGCACAGCGAATTTTGTACGTGGATCGAGGAGTTTTTTGTATTACAACCACGCAACGACCGGAAGTAACGACCACTTTACCGGCACGACGAAAGCAGCGAGGACCGCGTATGTATCCAGTAACGTATTTGAGCGGGGCAAATAAACAGTAAACTAGATGCACGGTTGAGCACATGTATGGTGTATATATATATGTGTGTGTACATGTATATGTATAACCCTCGACATATGTCTGTATATATGTACTACGCAATTCACCTACGTCTTGTTCAGGCCACGTTAAAGTTGACTGGGTGGAAAAATAAGGAACAAATACGTCTCGCCGAGCTGACGGATTATTCGTTAAATTCGTACATATTTTTACAGTGGAAATTGCCTCCGTTTAGAGAATAGAAGAAAGTCTTTCAGGTTCTTTTGCGAATTAAAAAAGAAATTCGATAGTTAAAATATTGAACAGCTGATTCCGTTTATGCAATTCTGTCTGTACCTGTGATTGAAAACACTTCGAAGAGGAAAATGTGTCGCAACAGCGTCGATACAAACTTTGACGAAATCGATGTATAAGAGCAACACGCACGGATACGAAAGGCGGATGACTGGAAAGCGAGATCCCAGTCTGCACGTACGGTTTTAGTATCAACGTGTCTAATCCCGGGATACATTTGGTCGAGGGGAAAAGCCAAAGCGAAGCTACAGAGCGTCGTAAAGAAGGTGGAGCAATTACGGGAGCGAGTTGGTTCCGCTGAAATTACCAATCATGGCGATACGGACGTTCGGGTTTCCGCCGAGCCGTGAAAACCTTTCGAACGTAGAGCCGAATGAAAATCAGAATATGAGGAGCGGGCTGATCGAGGAAAATAGCCGGAGTAATAAGAGACGGAAAAAGTGAGAGATCAAATGAAGAGGGGCCCTCGTCCTTCGCTCCGGATGCTGTCACAGCGCTCACGTCGAAACGTAACGCAACGCGAATGTAGTTAGATATACACACTTAGATATCCTCAACGACATTAACGACTTGTTGAGGGACTTTGCATGGAGTTCAAGCGAGAGTGGCTGAATGTCTGAAGGACTCGTTGAACGCGGTTCAGAGTTGCCGAAGTTATCGGAAACGCGAACTCGAACGCTCCGATCAGGCTGCATAGCTTCTGAGCTATGCCGTCTATGTCCAGGTTGCCTAATATTTAGACAAACGCTGCTGATCCGATTGGGAAATTCCTTGGCGCTGAGAGAGTTTAGCTGTGGATCCTGGCGCGAAGTGCATTTCGATAAGTAACGAGAGGACTTCGGGCTTGCGGTTAATTTTGGAAAGTTGAAAGGTGTTTGACACCTTTTATTTTCAGTTCGTCTAATGAGGATGAAAGCATTAGCTATTATTCCCATTCGGATGTCGAATGCGACTTCCATCAAAATGTTGAAGCGAAACGTTTACATCGTACTTTATTCAATTGTTCATTATTGTTGGATTCAGACCGTCTTTAAGGTAACAATTTGAACGAAATTCTTTTGAATTGTATCATTGAGTGGCACTTAGCCAGGACGGAACTTGTAACGTTGTTCGTGTTCCGCTCTCTTCCCTAATTGAGGAAGCACGGCGCGTCTCGATGCTGCGGAACAATAATTGACCCCAATTGCTCATGTACAGTGAACGAAGTCGGGAAGATCATGAATTTCACAAGCAGGGCACACAGGGTTTTAAGTCTGATGGATTCAGAACTGTTACATCAGACTCCTCGAAAGTTTCGTGGTATAATTCGCTTTGAAGTATCTCCTTCGGATCCAGTATTTCGCGCGAAAAAAGTTGGAACAAAAATAACGATGGATGATGAAATGAGCGAACTCTTTTTCCCAAAGTAAAATTCAGGGGTATGTTCTTGATATTTCGAGTATAAAAGGAAGATGTAAAATTTGTTCGAGTCACAAAAAAAAAAAACCTCCCAAAAAAAAAAGGCAGAATTGAAACTTTCTCTTTCATAATTTACGCTTGGCTGGTTCGTAGACAGGTGTATACAAGTTATGTTCGTCGGAGCGTCTGAAGATGAAAGCCCTCAGGTCAAGAAGAAAAAGAAACACGTTGCTATTTACCAATAACGGTACTGCACCCTATGAAGGGTAAGTAATTTTAAGAGGAATGAAAAAAAATTAAAGAGGCCCATTTTCAGGTGTAGATCCATGTTCACCACGCTCAAAAGCAGCACAAGTATTGCTAGAATCCCTAATTTTCAATACGACCGATCATCGTTCGAGGTTTGTTTTTCGACAAACTGAAATGACCGCTAATGAATTACGAATCTGAAACATTGGCGCGAGGCGACAGGTTAAGACGAAATCAGAAATCTTTTTACATCCTTCTGGATCGAAGGAACCCCAACCTGCAAACGGTCTCTGAATTCACGCGACGTTTTACCCAGCTAATCAATCCGAGAATATTAGGAACCCACCCTTCGACCCCGGCGAAGCCCCTCGACAGGGTCCAAAGAATAGTTAATGATCCGACAGAGCTAATAACAATGCGCTCGATCCTAACGACCTTAAGCTCGTGCTCCAACCGAGGGCTTGCCGGTTGATCGAAAGCCCGACGCACCCCAAGAAAAGCCTCCTTGGCCCGGGTTTGACCTCCGTAGGTCACTGTCAAGGGGATCAGACGGGTGAATTCCTCTCCAGTGACGTCACCATGTGGTCTTAATCGCATCCCGACCTTCGAGATCGCGCCTTGCTCAGGGAAGGACCGAAAACCCTCCCAACGTACTTGTGAAGGCCAAAGTCGAAAATACTTGATTCGTGTATCGTTGTCGTTGGAATCGAGAGCCACGAAGCACTGCTACAGGGTTTAGGAAAAGATTCGTTAAGGATCAGAAGTGTCCCCGCTTATCGGAGGACTATCCAACAATTCTCTCTCTTCAGGGCGTTCCTTCAGGATGAATGGGAAGTACAGTCAGGTCGAGAAAAGTGTCGAATCAAAAAATGGAGCTTATTATCACAGAAACAACGTTGTTCAACAATCTGTTCACCCTAAAATCAGCACAGTTCGTTGACTCTTTTCTTCACCTCCGTAATTGGTGAAATAAAAAAAAAATATGATCATCCGAAATAAGCTGTTCAAAATCTAACTCAGAACATTCGTTAGGAATTTATTAACGAACAAAACGATCCAGTATTTGTCAAAGTCGTATAATCAATAAAGATTTTCCAATAAAAAAATTGGGAAACAATGTGATTGTTATCGCAACGATGCGTTTACAACAGATGTTCGTTACTTCAACATTTTTTATCACCAGGAATTTTTTACTCACATGTACCTATAAATTATGATAGACTCAAGTGGCTCGTTGAAACCTGCGTTTTGTCACATACTTGTTTCTGCACAATTCCAGACTCGACTGTACGCCCCATAAATCCTTAATCGTAGCCAACGAACCAAGGAGTGCCAGGATTACGATGCGGAGTGATCGCGGCATCCTCGGTGTCCGAATCCGGAACTCCGGCGCTCCAACTTTATTTTATCTTCCTCACCTTCGTCTTCCACTCTATACCAACTTTTCCCTCCGGTTGCGGGAGTGTCGCGCTTCTTCGACGTCGACCCGAATTTACGGACGTCTTCCTTCGTGTACAACTTACGATCGAGCGATTAGAACTTCGGTTTCTTCTGTCCCGCTCCCCTTATTTCGACCCAATTTCACTCTCTCGCTTTTTCGTCTTTTCAACCGTAGCACAAGCGCTGATTCAAATGAACTTTATTACAATGTGATTTACGAAATTAATGTCCTTGAACAGTGTTTTACTCCTTCGCAGAGTGAACGCTGAAGGCGATTGGGCTGATTAAAAACGAAGAAAGAAAAAATAAAAATTCTCACATGAAACAGAGTCACATGGTTCGCAACTTCGAACCGTTTACATTCCAGAAATCCCGTGGGTGTTTTTTGACTTTTTCTGACCAAGTGTATGAAGGTACATAGAGAAGGTTTGACACCGCGGTATGTAGGCTGAGGATGAGTGTAGGGTTGAGGGGATCGAGAACGGTATTCTCTGTGGTTGTGAAATAAAATTGGTGCTGGCGGTTTGAATTTGGAACATTGCATCGCGATCCAATCTGCAAATGGAAATGCGGAAATAGAAAATGGAAGTGTATTTTTATCGGAACGATTCAACGGCATCGCGCGTGCCATCGCATCTCCTACACCGCAACCCTTGTGTGCCCGTGTGCCTCTGTGTTTGTGTCAAAGATTTCATCAGGGTGAAATATCCGTCTCCTCGAACTCGCTACGGCTTCGCGATCTTTCCCAAAGTTGTCCCTCGCTCTTGAGCACTCGATCAGCGCTTCCACCACCACTACAGGGTTGTAAATTAATTGGCCTTGTTCAGGGGAAACTGTCTTCAAGTGTCAGCCTCACGTGTGAACCAAGAAATACTGGCTAAAGCAACACCTGTCGCTTCGCAAGCCGACTCGTCCCCGACCGTACGCGTGAAAGTAAAATTGCGAACTTTGAACTCAGAAATGCTTTCAAAAATGCGAAAAAATGCCTTCCCCAATCTGTTTTCGTAACGTGGACGAGCACTCAAGGGCGTGACAGTCGTTGCGCAAGCTCAGCAATCAGAATTAAAGAACACTCGAACCACAGAATTAAATGCCTTTCGGAGCATGAAAAAATCGAGTGTCGTAACAAGATTCATCACTATGTCAAATGGTTCCGATTCTCGAAAGCTCTGCGAGCAAGTCGCCCTAACACTCGATGAAAATGTTCCGTGATTAAATATAACCGTTGCAAATTGTGAATTCCAACTTGTCGCCACAGAAAGCTTACAGCAATTTCCGCGTTTTACGAATGATGCGGCATCCGCTATGCGCAGTTTGTATTTTCTTGCCTCTTACGGTTCAGAAGACCGAGACAAGAGACTGACTGGCTTAGAACGTGCCTCCAGTGGCGTACGGCAATATGAATGACAATCACCTGGCACGACGCAATAATGTATGTGGTTCACGTAATCATAGAGGACAATGATTAATGGAGGTGGATGTTCTCGCGGAGCTTGCAGAGACGCGCATGGTTCTCGCGACGTTGAAGCGGCCTCCCCACAACGTGTTCAGGGTGAAAGCCGTGCGTGTCCATCTGCGCCTGGAGGAACTTGACAACCACAAGGCAGCAGGATTAGTTCAATGCGCGCTACGAATTGCGACCCTGATCGTTTCTTCATCCCTTATAGTGACAAACTCAACGTTTTGGTACAAGATGAACGATTGGTTATCTCGCAACTGGTGACAGAAGTTCTTGCTCTTGGATAAATGGCGAAAAAAGAAAAAAAAAAAAAAACGTTCCAATTACTGAAGCTCTTCTCGAGTTATCGATGTCTTACACAAGCTTGCGTTATTCGAATTTTCTCAGACTGTTTTCAATTACACAGTAACGATGCTGCTTAGTTTGTGTTCACCTTCATTGATGCTAATAACGTTCCTTGTGATATTACAGACAGACAGACTTCTCTCTTTTTCCAACTTTTTACTGAGACGTTGGAGCCCGTTCACCCTTAACGGCCGACAGCGACGGAGCTTAATTCTTTTGTAGGAAAAATTTTCAGTCTGTGGTTGCGGTCCGTGGGAAAAGTGAAAAGTTGCGGATCGCGTATCAGCGGTATAAATACAAAGCTTTTCGTTGTTTTCTGAGGTGAAAAAGGCGAGAAAGTTTTAACAGCACTCCGTTACGGTGGAAACTGATGCTAATGTCCGGGGCAGCCCTTCAATATTTCAATTTAAGTGGGGTGCCGGTGAAGTTTAGCACGGGGGTCTAATAACATAACGTTTTGCACAAATGTGAACTCTGGAAAGTTCTAGGTGTACTATATATATATACGTATTATACGTGTAAGCTGCGGGTCGTTCGAAACTGGGTTATCCATTCTGGCTCCGACTTCTAAGCACTCCCCTCCCCCCTCCCCCTCCCTCTCTCTCTCTTATACACGAATTATCTTCGACGCTCTTCGACGAGCGTAAAATACATCCATGGCCTTCCTCGTTAATTCAGCCACTCTGAATAGCCACCGCTCAGCACCTCGTCGACGAACCTGTACAAGCCCTTCTCTGTAAGGATTATATATGTATAGCTTTGTATGTAAGCGTGAAATTTTTTTCTCGTCAGCCGCTCGTGCGGCATTTGGTCATTTCTTTTTTTTTTTTAATATTCTCTTTCCGCCTCTCTCTTTTTATCCCCTTCCAATAATGATTCGACAAGAGCTTTCAGGAATATTGGTTAGGCGCTACGTTTACAGCACGGTCCAGTGCTATACCGGCTCTTATTAAAATCAGAACGTGACGCCGTTAGTCGTCAGTCTGCAGGATGCTTCACCCCTCTTGTTCCGATTAACGTAACGAAAACGAATAATACTCTGGTGCAGAAAATTCAGTGGTACCCGTAGTTACCGCGAGTTGAATTTCTCGAAAGCTCTCGTTCCCGGGGCTGCGAACGCGAGGACGACGCACCTTGGGAGGAGGCTATTTTCCCAAACGCTGATCGTCTGTCTCGATGAAAATTTTAATAACGCGGGCTTATTACATCAGTCTACCTCTCTTTTGAAATGTAATCATTTCAAAGTGAGAATCTTTAAAAGGCGGGGCTCGGCTAAATGCACAAAGCAAAGTCAAAGCGGTCGTCCTTCGCGGCCCTGTAAAGAGGCGTCCATCTTCTTTATTAACATCGAAGTAGCGAGTGCGCCGCTGAGGTGATTTCAGAAAATTTCGCCGAAAAAACGATGAGATATTACGGAGATTGCCCGGCGGCAGGTGCGGCTAGAAACCGAACTGTTCTGAAAAATTTGTCATTTCGATTCGGGATGGAATCGGAAAGCAGTTACCCCGAAAAGCACAGCTTTTAAAAAAAAATATATACATATCCCGGGGATTTTGTACCGCTTACAAAGAGAAAATTTCGCAGGGCTGCCGCGCCTTTCATTCGACTGGGAAAAAAGCTCGAGGCGAGGTTGCAGCGGGGCACGAGGTCAGCGGTTCGGTACACAGGAACATCTTTGTTTGGTAAGGAGAAATGAAAAATGAAAGAAAGGAAACTCCGTCGACGCTTGCTTAACCGTCGGGCGCAAGGGTGCAGGACTGAAAACAGGGAACAAAGATCCCCTGAGCTTGGGTCAAGGGGTTTGAGTGTCGGGGCTGGCAAAAGGGGAAGTTGGCAGCGGGCATAAATAGGCGTGAGGGGGGTGGGGGGAGAGAGACGGAGAGCTCGAATATTTACCAAGGTAGGTACCGCGTCGCGCCTTAATTAAGGGACAACCTTCCGGTCCGTCGCTTAGCTTGTGGTAAATACATAATAGTGCCGCTGGGTGTCACGCCCATTCGCTCGGGCTAAGCACAATGACTTGAACCTCGTTTAACCCTCTGTTAAGTGTACTTATAACCTCACGGACTCGCGACAACGGCCGACTTTATTTCCGCCCCCTACCCCCCCTTATAAATTCCTCTACACCGATCACCGCTTTGGGAATATCCCCCCTGCCCCTTGCCCAACTCTCCGCGGTTACTTATTGCAACGGATAAAGATTAACCATCGGCCACTTTTCAGATCCCCAGGTGACAAATTGACCCGCTTTTACCCCAATTGACTTCTTGGCTGTAAGAAATTGCCCCGGAATAAAGTCGGTTTTGCATTTTCGTTAGACCTCGTCGACTACCGCGTTAAATTGGAAAGGTTACGGTGACTGGAACAGAGACATCTTTCTATTATGATAATTAAAAACCATAACCATGCGTCTGGGATTAATTCCTCGTGTGATCGATGAAACGTTGCGGTAGTGGAAACAGTCGCAAGCACCGTGTTCAACGGAGCCGAAACAGTCGGTTTATGAAGCCGCATCGCGTTGATTGAAAAGTTTCACGGCCTGATTGCACGCCGGGAGTAAAACCGACGATCATCGATAACAGGTGGACCGTGATGCACGTAAATTTCGAAGTAAATTCCACAAGCATTATTCAATACCATTCGTCATCCAAACGTACCGCATCAACACCGGTCATCCAGCTAATGGCACAAAGGGACGAGAGGAGTCAGGTTTGTGACGCCGTGGTCAAGTGGCGGACGTGCGGAACGATGATGCGGTGATCCGCGCGTATGTCTCGATGGAAAACAACAGCCGTTGGCAAAACTCTGA
The DNA here is from genome assembly GCF_021155785.1 of Neodiprion fabricii. Classification (NCBI taxonomy): domain Eukaryota; kingdom Metazoa; phylum Arthropoda; class Insecta; order Hymenoptera; family Diprionidae; genus Neodiprion; species Neodiprion fabricii. The sequence goes on along the minus strand of NC_060239.1, from coordinate 35,533,602 downwards.
TCAGCGCGGAGGTTTCGCCGATCGGCAATCATTGCCGCGCTTTGACGCGGCGATGACAAACACTTCCACCGCAGTTGGAAAACAGTTTGAAACGAAGCAACGAATGATCGGGGATAATAGGGCCGAGTAAACCGGCCGTATTGGCGCGGGTTCCGCTCATTTGGATCGGCCGATGGACGCCGGGCGTCGGGGCGTCCTGGAGTCACGGTAAGCAACATTACCATCGGTCAGCTTAAGCGGCGGGCTTAGTGGCCCAGATTATTAGAGTCATTTGCCGTAAATAAGAGACCATCTCGTTCCCGAGCGCCAACGGGGGCGGCTAAAAGGGGCAAAAAGGGGCAAAAAGGGGCCAAGAGGGGCGCTGAACGAGGACTCCGGAGTGGCTGGAAGAGCCGGCTTCGAGACTGCGGGGAGGGCGGGAAAGAGGGTCGCCGCCCTAAGCTGCTCCGCATTACTCCGAAAGAATGGACGCCGGTCAGCTGCTCTCTCCGCTTCCCGACTTCTCCTCTCAATTTTCAACCGTTCGCTGCCTTCGGCCGTAGATGTACCTTCTGGATATCCCCGACAATTGGAAGCGTCCGAAAGCACCCGAGCTTTCCGGGATTCCGCGTCTGCCGATGCGCTTTTCTTCCGACCTTTCTCGAATCCGAGCATCGCTCTTAACCGATACCGATTTTATACTTTAGCAAACGTTTACTTTCGCGAATCCAGACGCTGCGACGACGCAAAAAATGACTTCAAAGCTCGTTTTTTAACTTTATTTCAACCGACTAGCCGAGTGCTTCGCAAAATATTTTTCTCGTGAAACCGAACTTGAACGAGCGGCAAAACAGCACTGCTTGGCCTTTTAGTAAATAATTAATAAAAGACGCTGCGCGACGCATGAAAATCCTCGCGCTTACGACCGCTGCTTTGAATAATATATTCGAAAGCGTACCGTTGTAACCAACGCGGGTCTCGATTTACGCCCAAATGTCTGGAGTATCATTCCCTCGACCGTATAAGAGAGGAGGAAGCTTTACTTCGCCGAGTCGTCGTTTCCTTTATTCCGCAAAGAGCCTAACTTATTTTGTTTTTACTTTCAGCTCATGCATATTCTATGACCGACTAGAAATAAATACGAAATGCAAAAAGTGAAGAATAAAATATGACGCGACGGAGAAAGCGACAAATTAAGACGTTTCTCTCGTCCTTAATTAAATCCCACTTGCTCGCTCGTCAAGACCGAATCTCTTGCGCAATTTTTAACAATTTTCTCTCTTCCTACCGGCAGAAACGTCTCCCTCGACTCTCGGCCATTCGACCCACTCGACCAGCCGGGGAGAATTTTGTCACGTACTCGTTACCCCGGCATTCAGTGGAGTGGTTAAAATAGTCATAATCCGTGAACCAGATATCACGCGGCCGCTGCTCCTCGGATAAGACTTACAGCGAAGTCACGTCCTCACTTCTTCGTTTTGCTTTCTTTTCTCCCCAATATACTCACTTCGACTGATAACAATTGGTTTTACGGTTGTATCATACGCCGTTCGCTTAGCGATTCTTCTTACGTATTTCTGCTTCAACTTTTCATTTGAAATAAAAAAAAAATACGTATATTTCTATGCAACTCAAGCAGGTGTCTCGTGTTTCTGGAATCGACGACGAAAATTCGCATCCACAAAAATATATATAACACATTAACTAATGGCGCGGTTTGTTTCCTTTCCGGTACTCGAACTTCCCCCCAACGTTGATTGGGTTTTTTACCTGCATAAGACGACGTGTATTTTGCGGGAGGATTCGTGATCCTGGCGAGTGGCGGATATTGGGAAATATCTTTGGGGCGCAACTTCGTCGACATCCGATGTTTTACGGAACCGCAAACATTCGCCAATGTCTCTTTGCGAGCTTTTAGCGGTGATTCCCTGGCAAGCGCGTTAATATCCCCGGTTGAAAAGTTTGCACAAGGAAGGGGAGAGGAATTTTCGGGCGCGTTTCGCATCCCCAATTTGTATCGAATACCCGCGTTATACGCGAATTGCAAATTCGCCGATATTCGCATACGCAACGCATTGCACCAGGGAGTTTCTTCGTTTTCCGTGAAACGAGGCAGGGACTGTTGATTGGGGATCCCGGGGCCGATTGGTAAAAGTTCGTTTCTGAAACGCGTCAAAGCGGAGGCTCTCTCTTTAATAACAATCAACTCCAGGGAACGTTTGACGTGGACGACTGACCGCTGATTAAATCTTCGCCACTAGAATGGATATCCGCACGCCAACCGACGTGCGGATGTTTCACTCGATTCGCACGCCCGCAAGCTCCAGCAAGGTGAAATTCCTCAACAAAGGGAAATTGAGGATTTTAACGAAGTGGAAAAAAATGCAAAAAAAAAGACAAAAATAAAATAATAACAAATTTTTCGCCCGATTTTTTATCTCCCAATTTCGTTTTTTTTTTTTCTCTCTTTTGTTCTTTTGGTACACCCCGTAGCGTTTCTCGGTGTATACCGATCGCTACAAACCTTCTCTCCACTTACTCGTGGATATTGCTGAAAATTGCTGAGTGACGCAAACAATTTCCGGTAAGTTTCTTAATATCCGAGAAACCAACGAATAATTTCTCCATATAACTTCGAAACTTGGCTTATGTACATATCCGCATACCTATACTACCTTACACCCACCGGGCTGTAACTACCTCATCCTATATATATGTATATATATATCCTACGAGCATTCTCCGAATTGGCTCTGCTGGCTTTCGGGCAAACATTCAACTGTCTGCTTCGCCGCGAGCGAATCCCCGACGTATAAGATCCCTACGCTCTGATATCGATGAGGTGCAAATCACCCCTAACCAGTGACCTGGGACTTGGTTATAGACTCTGGCGTACCAAACTCGCCTTAAAGCAAAATTCATGGAACGATCGCGATGTGTGAGAGATAAATGATTTTTCATTTTTTTTTCACTCTTTATTTCTGGGGAAAAGAGCCTCAGAATTTTTTAGAACCCCCATCCGGTGTACACTTTTATTAAAATCGATGTTCCATCTTGCGAATTGTGTAAAAGTGTATAGATACAGCTAACGTCCCAGCATGTAACGTGTATAACCTTAGAATTCCGTGGCATGAATTCAAGTCGAGGATGAGATAGTTGGGGGTATAAATCGATCCGTGCCGCATCCAGAGAGATATCGAAATTTCTATTTCCGATCAGTATCGTTACGCGGGAGCGAAGGGAGGTCACGTGGGTGTAGCCAGAGCTTGCGGATCGGGGGTCCATTTCCGGGGAGTTCGTCCCGTCCCGGGAATTCTGCAGTCGGTGGTTAGACACGTGAGGAATTCGGAATTTCCTCAAAGTCCGAGCAAGTATACCTGGAATTCGAATAGGATCGATTCGGCCAACGGTCACTTCTGGGCTTAAGCCGCGAAATTAGATTAACGTCACGCCCGACGCGCCCGGCTCGAGGAGAAATTGATTGATTTAGCGGTATCGTTCCTAAAAATTTCACCTTCTTCCGCGGCGAGAAATGCGTCGGGAAGGGATTGGCGATTGGCGAATCCTGATCCCAGCGGAAATCATATTAGCGCGATCGATCTCTGTAACCGTAGTCAACTATCCGCACGTTAAAAAGTCTAAGACGTCTACTAATTGGCAATTAAAGGAATTAGCCTGGCTTAATCCGATCCAAATCCAGTCCGTTCCGATCCAGCGCACACCACTCTCTCAGGGACGGAGATGGAGAATGTTATCCTTCCGGTTCTGCAGATAACAGACATAATTTACGCCTGTTACCGACTCGGTTACACAACTGGTGTCACATTCAATTTGACTTGGTTGCAGCTCAGATCATTTGATTACAGAGATTGATTAGTCAAAAAGCGATACGAATTTTTAGTCTCGTTACGATACGTTCTTACGTTGGGTGTATATTTTGTAAAATTGTTGTATTCGCAAGCTCTGAGAATCATTTTATAATTACGAAAAGAAATTATCAAACTGCAAGAAGTAGTGAAATTGTAAAAGATCGAACGGATATTAATGCTTCGTTTTGTATTGTTCCAATATGGTCAAAATTCTGGTAAGTTCGTTAGATTTTTTGTTGCCATTTGTTGGTGATGATAATTATTTTTTCAAGAATAACAATAATCCTGACTACATGCTCAATATATTATTCGGTTTTTCTCGCCATGCTAATTAAGGTTATAAATTTACCTGTACCGTGACCTAAATCATCCTGCGCGATAAACAACAGCCACAACGATCATAGTCGATTGAATATTCATTTTCATTCCGGCTTACCGAACTCGGGTGAAATCAATTTATGACAACTTGGTGAACATTGGCCGATTACTCGATCCCACGGTCCGTGTATCGCCGTTCTAATTTTCTGCATCAATTACAGCGCGGGTTCTCCGAAGGATCAGAGAGTACAGTTCCAGGATTCTGGGGAGATGAAAAATATCGCGAGTAGGTCAACGGGAGGAAAAAGTTTGCGGTGAAGGTTGGCCAGGCATCCACCTGTTCTATACGGGCATCAGTGACCTTATTTATGGGCCTGGCCCTTAGGACGAAATTTGGTCGACGTCCGTTCGAGGGCGGAACTAGGCGCCGGAAATGGAGGAAGGGGGAATCCCCTTATTTATTTTTCAGATGGCCCCCCATCTCGGCGTTTCTTTGTTTTGCCACTCTTCGCGATTCTCGCGTGGAAAGCTTCCGTCCTTCGTCGGTTATACAGAGTAATTTCAACCGTCTTTCACTCCTACGTAAGTCGTTTCTCCGTCCAATTTTTTTGTTCAATTTTTATCCCAGGATTCCTGATGCTAGTAGAGTTTTTTTTATTTTTTTCCACGCACTTTTCCCCCCGCAACGGCCATCCGTATAACTGCAGCCGGACAAAAACACCGTCGGTGTAAACGATCCCCGGGATTTCGGCACCGGAGTTCTATCCGCGATTTTTGACGTCTGCGGTATCATGCGCGGTAAAAATGGGGCCGGAAAATTTGCATTTCTTAACTTTGTTTATAAATATATTGTGTAAGCACGGTTCAATGGGCCTTACGTACCTATAAGGTAAAAAGCAAGCGTAAGCTGAGCCTTTCGCAGCTGGCCGGTAGAAAAGAAAAAAAGAGAAAAAAAAAACAAAAAAACAACCACCTCTACAAAATCCTCGCAGGGAAGCGTACATGATATATCTTCGAAGGTACAAGGCATAAGGCGAAAGTAAAGCCGGATCCCCTTTTCATCTCCGTGCGGCACGGCGATATAAACGAAACGCGGAAAGAAAGCATCGCATCTACGGGATTTTCCGCATGTGCGGCCTATATTAAATATTTACCTCAACTTGTCGGATGTGACGGCAGTTTCCCGGAGTTGTGGGGCATAAAATCATGTCGTGCGAGAGGCTAAATGATCCTCAACAAAATGAAAAAAAAAAAGAAAAAAGAATAAAAAATGAAACAGGAACGAGTAAACCGGCAGGATTATATTCTAAAATGCGAATACTCGCCGTCCCTCGCCCATAGCTCTCTCTCTCTCTCTCTCTCTCTCTCTCTCTCTCTTCTTCGCTTTCCCCCCGGTTTCCCAAACTCGGAATGCAGGGACCAAATATCTCGTTGACAAGAACCCGAGAAGGCTCCTCAAATTTTCAGGAGCCCCACAGAGAAAGAAAGAAGGAAAGAGAGAGAGTCCTTCGGGTACACGCAGGACAAATTTTTCTCGACGCGAGTACCTTGGCTAAAAAATCGGCCGTTATCCAGCCCGTTTTTCCAACGAGCTTATTAACGCGACGGTCGGTGAAAAATCTTATGCATTCTCTTTTCCTTCCATTTCTGTTTTGCACCCTGTTCCGGCGGTTTTTTTTTTTTTTTTCCTCTCTTTGTCTCACCTTTACACCCTTCGCAGCTGTTTGATTGTTTCTTTTCTTTCTGCTTCTTCTTCTTCTTCTTCTTCTCTTCCTCACCTCGCCGAAACAACGTCGCGATGACAATGAGTTATAGGATAACGAGTTGGCAACGCGAGGAACCCGGGAGAACAGAAGGGCCGGAATTAATGGGCGTCGTAAAAGGTGAACGCCGCCCCTCTTTGCGCGGACGGGGCGAAACAGTGACTGTCTAATAACAACCTAACTCTTGCATTTCTGCAAACTTATACACCCACCAGCTATACGTATATACAATATACATGCACAGTGTACACTCGGGTGGCACTTTTGTGCGAAGAATTTAACTTCCTTGAGGAAAACTTGAATTCGCGCCTCGTCGTTGCAGCCGCGTCCCTTTCGACATTATCTTACAATTACTCTATACCTATTTATACGTGTAACGCCGCTCTTAAGATAATTCTTATCATACTTCGTGACAGTAAGTTTCGCATGCTCCTGAAATTGTCGTAAATATGGTGAATTGTAACAATGAAAGAAGAGGCAAGTGAGGGAAATAAATTCGCAGGGAGTGAATATAATCGTCGGCCGGTAGCGTGAGGGCTTTTTCAATTGAATGTCACGCGACTCCCTAAACGCGGCTAACACCTGTAATCAACCTGCATAAATCATGATTCGTGCCCGGCAGTCCTTTAACTCCGAGAGCCGTGTTTCGACATAATTGCGATGTCGGAAAATCGTGGTGCTAATTGGATCCCTGACAAATAGCGTTATTCGGTTGCCCGCGATTTTCCACCCCTGCCTTTTCCTCCCTTTCCGCGTTTCCTTCCTCCTTTAAACCGTAATTGCTGTAACCGTGTCACGAGTTAGTCATACGCGAAAGAATTGGATAAAGAGAATAAGCGAAATAAAATCTTTATGACGCAAAATATTCACGGCATAATAAATCGCGTTAGTAAAAATTATACAACGGCGATGAAATTATCCGAGTAAATTACGAGTAACGAATCTTCGGATAACACGGTTCCGGAGACAAGATATAAATCAATTAGGAAACAACGATTGAGTTAGAACTGGGACAGCCTTTATATCGATCACTTTGACAATCTTCCTCGAAGCGTTGTTTATAATTTAGTAACCAATTTCTAATGCTGAAAATGCAAAATTTTCATGCATCGGGCAGCTCGACGATCGGTTTCGAAATAATTTGATCACAAACTCACCGAGGGAAAACGTGCAGCTGTACGGTATTACTTTTCGTATCAGACAGACAGATGTTGGAATCTTTTCTCTTCCTCACTTCGACTTTCACGATATTATATTATTGTTCGTTGTTATTTCAATTATATCATTTCTTTGCTTTACCTCTGTTTTTCTTCCTCTCATTTTTCCCCTCCTTCACCTTCTCCATAAACTCATCTCGTAATCGTTTTTTATCCACGTCCCTAGCGTGTTATTTAATTATCCGTAACCGCTGAGCTCGAACAGCCCCAATTACGTACAGAATCTACAACTTTTTTCTCTGTAAATTAATCTTCGCAACGATCACGTCATAATTACGACTGCAATTCGCATAATAAATTACAAAAAATAAAAACAGAACAATAACTCTGCCTTTCGGAAAACATTAACGACTCATCTCGTCTAAAGTTACCTCTGACAAATATCGGATGAAAAAACAAATTCATCCCTACCGACTACTGAGCAATCTCCACGCAGCGAAGCTTCTTTCCCACGTCAAATAAATCACTCGTAACGTATTTAAATTCGAAAAAATTGAAACAAAAAATTGTCTCGCACGCGCAAATCCGCGCTCAAAACGTAACTTGATATCAAGGTAAGCAACTGACGAGCGGCCTCATAACGCGAAACGACGTCGCGGTTCGATTTCTATTAGCCTCCGCTCCGACCGTGGCAATAAACGAATATCCGTTCATCGCGGGGGTGGGGGTGAATATTTTCCGGGGGAGTAATTAGCCGGGCGCATTATAAGGGTCGTGACCAAAAAGTCCCGAAATTATCCGTCGCGGGCGGGAACCGGGTGGCGCAATTTGCTCGGCTGCATAATCAAACGATATCGCCGGTGAGCATCTCCCGCTTCATCCCTCTTTCGACCCCTTCCTTCCTTCCTTCCTTCCTTTCCCCGGGCAACGCGGGGATCTTCCTATTAGCACGGCACAGGTCAACGTCGGTGGCTCACGTAATCCGGCCCGTATCGTCCGGTTAGGGTCGCCTCGTTTTCTCCCGCCATCGGCCAACGCGAAAACTTTTACGACGAGGAACGTACGAGTGCTTGCACACGCTCTTTTTATTGTTTGAACGCGTTACGCTCCCGCTATGCGGCATCGTCCGACCCACATTCCAGCCGGCTTTTCCACTCTCGGACTGCCGCGGATCCTAAAGCCGAATTTTTCCAACCCTTGCCAGCCCGATGCCGAATCCTTCCGTACTTTTCAACCCCGTCTCTTTTTAAGGAAAGGTTTTTTGTCCTGGAATTTCGATATTAGTACGTTATGTAACGAGGGAATAATCGAATTTTATTCCTGTGTGGCGTTTCTGTTACACGTTTCCGTCGCATTCGCGAAATTAGTCCCACCAAATTCCACGTACCGAGTGCTAAGATGTTATACGTCAGTATAAAAGTATGGCCTCATATTTCCCGCATATCTCAGGGAATAATATACCACTTTTATCCTGCTCATCAGATAAAAAATGTTATTGTGGTTGAGTCGGAAAAAAATAGTCTATCCATCCGGGTGTTTCGATGATCCTTTTTCAATTCAAAAAGACTGCCCGGTATTGAAGAATTATGATAAACATTTAAAACGGTCTCTACTGGGTTTATAAGGCTAAAGTGCGCTGTATGCAAAGAGCATTTTCATACGCGCATTTGGTGTCGTATTTTTCATACATCACTTCAAATTCCCGTTTCCGAATGAGGTCACTGCTAATAGCGTCAAAAACGTGATTCGGGCATATGGCAAAGTCTTGATACCCAAAGTAAAGTCGTACGTGAAAAGTTTCAGGATGGAAACGGATGTCTGGAATTTGTATTGTGCCGTATCGGGTACGATTTTGAACGTAACTACGAGTTCGGTATCTATTTGTGACACCTCGCGGGTTTCGGGAAAGGACGCAAGAGGCGAGTCGCGAGAGGCGTCAAGTCGCGAAGAAAACCATTCTGACGACAAATTCAATCCCGTAGCGTTTCACCGAGCACCGTTTCAATATCGCGGTGAAACGATGAAATATCGACATCATCATCCCCCATCCTCTTCAGGAGGTAACCACGAAAAATCTTCTTCACCTGTCGCTAAGTCACGCGACGTTTGACGCCTACTGCACATATCCTTATACTCAACTGCGTCGCGACGATGAATTTTCGCTTCCATGTTGTGTGAGGCGACTTGGAAAAAACAGGAACACGTGTTTCTGGGGAAAATTGTAATACGCGAAATTTCTGCAGTACGGCTTCTGGGAAATGGAAAAGCTGATGATGATCGCAGGTCCATATAATGAAGCTCACTAAAGAAGTGCCCGAGGTGTACAACAAAAAACATTGGATGTGTATTTTTTCAAACTGCTGATTTAGCGGTGAAAACTTCCCCTGCAGTTTAATCACCCGGGAAAATCAATTTTTTAGAGTTTTTCGATGATGCTGTTCAATTTTATGATATAACCAATTGAACGTTATTCACTATATCAACTTTTAGCCTCATAGGTTGCATCTGTTATTCGTTGGCGTGGTTTTGCCCCTTAAACGGCTGGATTGGAACTCACAAAAATACGTGTCCAATGTCTTTTGGTGCACTACAATATATCGCAGAATGATGAAAATCGGTGAGGTACAACTCGGGTACTTTCGTTGTCAGTGCCGGCGCTGGGACACCTTCGTTAGACTTGTCGAATCCATCCGTTGCAGGTGGAACCATTACCCAAGACGGATCTTGAGAGGAGTTATTCCGAGTGCATCTGGCTCTGAAGGAATTCTTAACTTTCTTCCAGCTTCGCTCTTCTCCTTCTTCTTCATCTTTTTTTTCCAACTTCTGCTTCTATTTTTCGTCTTTTCCGGCACTTACTACCTAGCTCATAGCCCAAGCAATGGAGAAAAATAAAAATAATAAATATGAAACTTTTGGGATTTGGTGAAAAAATGTCTATTCTGATCTGTAAGTCAGCCTACTATGTTTAAAAAATTTCATATTTATTAGTTTCATCACATGAAATTTGGCCTTCGTTCATAATCAATTACAATTTGAAATAATATTCTCATTATTTGCGAATCAATTCCAGTATTGTGGAAGTCGTTTATTTAGGTGAGATCATCGTGTGTTCAAGAATCATTCAACCCTACGATAAAACTCCTCCCATGATCCAATTTGAGACATTCAATTTTCAATTCAAAGCCAGAATAAACATATCAAACATAATTCAAAAATTTCATATTTACTATTTTCATTCCCTGAAGTTTGACCTTCGTTTATAATTAGATTGTGAGATACTGAGTACCTTGTAATCGACTCCAGTATTGCGCAAGTTGTTTATTCAGCCAAAATTGTTGTGTGTTCAAGAGTCGTTGAATCGTAAGGTGTAATTCCGCTGACAATCCGAAAATCCTTTAAACATGCCCACCACGTAATTCCACGTCATACGATCTGAGTTGACGTATGTTCGGTAGCTCAGTTGACAACGATGAGTAGTTATATAATTTGGTGTTACGATGAAAGATTTCAGCTAGTCTAGAGGTAATCGCGAAGCAGACATCATTCTGCTCCGCTTCTAACGTCCACTTGAAAGTTCGCAACTAATATTCCAGGCATTCAAGTGTTATCGAATCTCGAAGAAGTAAGTCATTTTGACTCTATTCCGTTATATTCTTTTTCGCTTTATAGTCAACTCGACCTTATATATACGCCGACGAATGAACATTCTGTACCGTAATTCAATTGTAGCAGTAAATTTTCATTGAGTTCTCAGGACTTTCAGGTTTGAAATACTGTATCACAGAACGTTTCAAAGTTTTAGACATACTCCTGATCTTTACATAGATCATTATTACTCTGGCAACGATGACGTACAGCTTCAGCCCGCCGAGTACCTGCAACGTGTCCCTACCGGGACCGACTTTTCAAAACCTCTGCAATGCTTCGGCAATATTGGTCTTCATGTCCCTTCTGGATGAGTTCACGAGTGTCGATGAAAAGGTTTCCGGTATATGCGAACGAATCACATCAATAAAAGAACCTGCCGACGTGTACGACTACATTGTAATTGGCGGTGAGTTAGTTGACGATACGTGGAAGCTTGTTTCGATGTTCGAAAAAGTAAATCGTACGTCGACCCGATAAAATATTGGGACAATTGCGGCTTTTTTACAATAGGTGGAGGTGCGGGTTCCGTGGTGGCCGCCAGACTGAGCGAAGTGCAAAACGTAACAGTCCTGGTTCTGGAAGCTGGTGACGACGAGTCAGCAGTCGCGCAAATTCCTAGCCTTACTCTGGATTTGATAGGTAAGAGAATAACGAACACAACTGACTCTTCCAACAGCTGATGACAACAATTCGAGAATAAGATGAACGCAATGTCTTCAGGATCCGAAATCGATTGGAATTATGACACGTCAAACGAGACCAATTGCTGCATGTCTACAAATGGCTCCTGCTCCTGGTCAGGGGGGAGATCTCTCGGGGGTAGCACGGTCATCACGGGAATGACATACGCGCGAGGCAATCCTACCGACTTCGACAACTGGGCTGCAATAGGCAATGAGGGATGGTCGTACAAGGACGTGCTACCGTTTTTCCTAAAGTCGGAAGACAACGGTGAAATCGATCGAGTCGGAAGCGAGTACCATGCGACAGGTGGACCGCTTTCGGTCGAGAGATTTCCCTACCAACATCCCCTTGGTTACACCATATTACAAGCAGCCATTCAGTCAGGGTTTGGCGTAAGCAACGACCTGAACGGCGAGAAAAGAACCGGTTTCTCGATCCCGCAGGCAACACAAAAAAAAGGAGTTAGACGTAGTAGCGCAAGGGCATTTTTGTGGCCGGCTAGAAATCGCAAGAATCTCCACGTGTCTCTGAACTCTTACGTGACTAAGGTCGTCGTTGAGAATGATCGAGCGGTCGGTGTCGAGTATTACAAGGTAATATCATCATGCGATCCTGAATATCATAGATATGCAATTCCAAAGACCAACTTGGTGGATGTCTAGGTCGCGACTTGAGTTCTTGTGAAATTCACGAATTTCACTGCACTTTTGAATTTTCCGCAGAACGGGGATCTGAAGACGGTGAAGGTAAACCGAGAAGTCATCCTGTCTTCAGGTGCTATCAAGACACCACATATTTTACTCCATTCCGGCATCGGGCCGAAAGATCATCTGACATCGTTCGGCATCGATGTTGTCAAGGACTTGCCTGGCGTCGGGATGAATCTTCATGACCAGCCGGGCTTCTCCATCCCATTTACCGTGAACGAACCCGACGTCTACTATAACAACTGGGCCACCGCCACTGAGTATTTGGCTTTTCAGACAGGTCCCTTGTCCAGTGCTACACCTATCGAGATCACGAGCGCATTGGCGAGTAACGAAACGACGGACGACCACCCGGACATCCAGATCTACCCCACTATCAGCCCCACGAACTGTGCACCGGGTGAAATCGATGCTTTACAGAGCACGGGAAAACAAACCATCACTTTTACAACGACATACACGCACGTCAAGAGTAGAGGTACTGTAACGTAGGAAAAGAAAGGAACACGTACATATCAGAGTAATTTTACCAACATCGGCACCTTGTGTTTCAGGACGAATCAGCCTAGCTTCGAACGATCCTTTTCAGGACCCAATTATATGGGCTAATTACTTGGACGATGATAGGGACGTGAATGGTCTTCTTCAAGGCATAGAACATATCTTGAGCTTGGCGGATACTGAGGCCTTCAAAGCTCAAAACTTCACCATGGCCGCCACAGTGATCGAGGCTTGCTCCAACTTCACTTTTCCCAGCTTTGAGTATTGGGCCTGTGCAGTGCGACAAGATACTGTTCCTCAGTTTCACCAGGTTGGTAGCTGTAAGATGGGACCATCATCCGACCCGTTAGCAGTGGTTGACTCCCAGTTACGAGTTCATGGTATAACCGGTCTTCGAGTTGCAGATGCCTCCATTATGCCTCAGGTAAACATTTCGGTCGTAGATGTACAGATTATAATTGTTCGAGACTTGTGGCGTGGAAATATGTGATAACGAGAAATACAATTACAATTCTTATCAAAGGTGACCTCGGCCAATGTTGGGGCGCCAACCATCATGATTGGAGAACGTGCCGCCGATTTTATCAAGAAAGCTATGTATTCGACCGATTGCTCGAAGAACCTGAAGCTCTAGATGTCTGTTCCAACTTGAAAACATATTCTTGTCAGTTAGCAATAAAAAATAAGCCGATGAATATTTCTTTCCTTGTCAAACCGGCTAACGCAAATTTCATTTCGATCCTCTCTTCACTTATCACTGCGATGTTTATTACATGCCAACGATTCAATGTGACTCAACAAGGTCAATTTCACCATCTGTAGTGGAGAATGTTATTATACCTATAAAAATTAAAGATAATTATGAAAATATCAATAAAATCAAATTGCAAAATTTGGATTCTTTCTCAGTTGTGGGTCAATAATTCCAGCCAAGAAGGTTTTAAGCTAAGTGAAACTCGCCCCTCAACCTTGAATTATTAAACTTTTATTTTTGGCATCGCTTGAGAGTCGTTTGGTGGTGCTTGGTAGTCTTATTTCAAGGTTTGGTGGTGCATGATTTACCTCTTAATACAGAAAGACAATTATCGATGCGGGATGATCGAAGACGAAGACGTGTAACAATAATGTAATAAGAAAATGGCGATCCCACAAGTTTTTTTAGTTAGTTAAAAATTCCAAGGAAATCTTCAGAAACGTTCATAGAACGTTTTTATTGTATCAAATATCTTGATAAATTATTCCAGAGCAATTCGTGACCAGGATGTAGACGAATCCATGATAAAAAATCTTTCTCAGTAGGGAGTTTGCAAATCGTGACACGGCTGCTCTTGAAAAATGAACAGCCTCAACAATCCTGATGCGATGTGGTCGAGGCGTCCCGAGCAAAAAGGCTGAGCTTTTTCATTCATCCCGACGGTTTTATGCGCGAGTTGTTTGAATTTTTGAGAGAAAATAGCTGGGACCCGGTGAAAATGTTGCCAGCTTGTACGCCGAGAAGGCGTGGGATCTGAAATAAGAGGAAGGTGGACGTACGAAGATATAAAAACTATCGAGGTATATAAGGTATATCTCGGCATAAATAAGACATTTATTCTCAAAGTGGCGGCGAGGAGGCATTGCGCCAAAGAATGGAGGGAAACTATTTATGTAAAACATAAGAAACAACTTGAGGGGCCAACAGTCCTACCCCTAGACACGGGGTCGCCTAAACTTTCACCCTTAAATAGTATTATTTGTCTTTCCATCCACCCCAGGATTTATTCCCTCGCATAAAAACGTAACTTTGATATTTGTATCGCTGTATAGTACACAACGCGTCTTCGTTTCACTCGCGGTTTCGCCTATCACGACGGAATATAACCAACTTGCTAAAATTTTATTACACAAGGACCGACGCGACGTCAAGAAGTAAAGAAATAACAGACGTGGCTGGACTCACGTTTGTATCATAACTTTCCTAAACAGGTACTCACTTCTTTGCGAGCATTAACTAAGGGGGAAAAAATACTTGAATACAACACCGACTCGAATGCTTTAAATAAACTCTTATTCAGACAGTTTCTAATTCCCCTGTAAGCCGATTGTACAACTTCAATTATACCCCCTATTGTTTGCCGTACAGCTCCAGCGTTCCACGTCATTCAGCAAAGTGGAATAACGCAAAATTTTCTTTACATATTCTTTGCAAATTATTCCTACGCCTGTCGATGAAATTCGATAAAATCATAATAACCAACTAGTGAAGAAAACTGCGGAAAATTCGTGCCGAAGGAATTTGCGAGTTACGATTTAACGAGAAGACTTCAATCACTTTGAGAACGTTCTAATAAGAAAACTTTCTCCAAAATCGTTGATTCCCATCGTCCAGCAGAAACGTTGTTTCGTCTCTGTCCACCGTCATTGTCCATACGAACGATACTTTCCCTGTCCTTGATATCCAAACAGCTTATCTCAACTCCAATCGAGCCTGACTCTGATCGCATTCGGTCGTCGCCTAGGAATAGCTGGTGGAAGGAAATAACCGCACAGCCAGGCGGTTCGAGCCGCTCCACCTTCGACGCGACGGTTTCTCACGCTCATTGGCAATATCTGAATTCGTCCCCTATTGAATCGACGGTTTCAGCCTGAACACCGACGTACGACATACCGAGCATGCACACGGACGAACGGACGCCCGCTATTCCCTTGTCGTACAACTTGCCGGGGCCTCGATCCTCCGCACCTTCGCCCTCTGTTCCACCTACGCGCGAATACTCCTCAATTCGGCCGAGCTGCTCACGTGTGCGTGAACCGAACCGCACATATCCACGTACGATTCGTACTGTGACCAACCCCGCGGACTCGTGCTCAGCGGGCGCAAAACCGCACTTGCAATTTAGAGTAGAATCCGTAGGTATTTCACTACGGTTTAAATGATGACGGCGTGAGGTTGACTTTTGATAAATATCGCGTCGATGGTGATACGACGATATGTTTGCATTCCTCGAATTATACTCGATCGATCGTTTGCTCAGAGTGGACCTTAAATTGCTTCGTCAAAAACGATGCGTTATTTTTATTATTTTTTTTCATTATTTTGGCTTATTATTGGCTTTTCACCTCTTTCGACACGTTCGTGAATTCAATTTCTGATCCGATCCTGTACCAGCCATTTTCAGCAACCATATCCCGACGTGAAAAAATCCTTAGCAAGAGCGTTTGAAGTTCAGTTTACTCGCCATTTCTTTCACATCTCGTGAACATGATGAGGATAAACGACGCGTCTTACCACTGTACCGATTCAGTTTCCATCCGTTATGCAGTTTGAGGGTAGTAAAATTCACCCTTGTTCCAGAGTTACCGAATTAGGTTGGAGATTTGTTCACGCTCCATCCCGACCTGGCTTTACCGCAGAATCCGGTTCCCGTCAAGAGTTCAGGGATTCCGATAGAGCGAGTCCCAGACCGTAAATAGAGGCCTTTTCCGCCGGGGCGCGTACACTGGGAAATTCTTTGCCAGGTGTACGTAGCTTTCCTTAAGCGGTGAGGAAAATGTGAATATAAGAGGAGCGAGAATTTCTCGAAAGAAGTGTGGAAGTAAGGAAAACGCGTTTCAGTGCAGCGAGCAGCTCTGCAGCGTAAGAAAAGAAGAATAGTAGAAGCTGAAAAATAACGGGGAACACAGCAGTTGGAAAATGTAATGTCGGGTTTGGCGTGCTTCGCACAGGGAGAGAATTGAATGGGAGAAAAAGCGGAGCGAGCTGGTTCGCCGGACTCGCAGGGATGCCGGGTGCTCTTTGAGCCCCGAGAAGACGACGTGCTTTTCGTGACAAAAGAAACAGCATCGTATAAACAGCTTTTCTTTGCTCCTCCACCAAAACCTTTCATCTCTTCATACGCGCTCACTCTCTCTCTCTCTCTCTCTCTTCCTCCATCCTATGAAGTTGGCCATAAAATATTAGTGGCCGTGTTAGTAGCTGTGTTAGTCACCGTAAACAGAACTCGCTTCTCACTGCAGCCACTTTCCAGCTCTCCTTTTTCACCGAGCTTCGCTTTTTCTGCCCGGCGTTTCCGACCCCGGCGGATACGTATATAAATATATATATGAACATGTATATGTATATGTTGTATATATACATACAATTTTGTCAAAGGCTCTTTGCGGGGAAATATATTGCTGACGGTTTCGAGCGACGTAATTGACCGGTCAAGATCTCCTCGAGATGTCAGGATGAAAATTGATCGAGCCTAGAAAAGTGTCGATTACCCTCTCGATCTATCAATGTCTGCGCTATGCGTGGTTTGTTTCTTCGCGAAGGATCGGTGAACGGGATTTCAAATTAGTCGAATTTGTTGAATGAAACTTCGTAGCCGGTTCGAAAGCTGGTCGATAAAACGCGAAAGACTTCGAGACAAACGCAATATAAGCGATTTTCTTCGTAGAATCTGTATAACGCGATATATCTAATCAATTCGATGAATTCGGGAACCAGAGGAATGGAGGGAAAAAAACCCATGCGAAGACCGAGACCGAGTCGCTGGTTCGATTTTTTTGCCAAATATCTAATTATACTAAAACGAGTCAAACAACGCGAAAATAATGCGCTGCAATTGTTAGCGAGGATGTCTGCCGATATACATATATTCACTGGAAGAATATCGAGGGTGGAATATACGCGGCGAATCGGGAAGTGATTTCGTTTCGGAATCAAACGGCGTTACAAATTGTTTTACGAAGGACCAATTTGGGCAGGGGGAAAGAGTTTAAATTGATTCGAACGCTAATCCGAGCTTCGAGTCCCGCTGGAAAAGTCATTCGGCGTGTTTGATATCGTTACGTTTTACAATTATTCCCCGCGGTGTCTGCAGGAAAACCGGCACCAGTCCGCGTCATTTAACAAATTTAATTAACGCTCGTTCAACGAACCGAACGCCCGAATCTGCCTCAGCCCTGCAGCACATTCTCGTTCTCATAATTGATCTTATGACGTTCACCGAACCAGCACCCGAAATTTCCCCGGCTTAGGTAGCCTCGGATCTCCTGAATACTATCACTCATTTGCCCGAATTGAAACCCAACTCACCGCGTGGTTGAAGTTGAACGAAACGTTGCGGAAACCTTGCTAAATCATGCTCATTAATTTTCATCTCAGTCACAAGAACGGAAATTTCAAAATTTTTCGAATTTTTTAACTTTCTCACAACAAAAGTTCTGGACTTTTTTTTTATCCCGCTTCAACGAAATTCGATGTTTCAGAATCGCAAGCATTTCTCTGTACAAACCATTAATTAATTTGATCCTCCACGGTATACAAATCTTGTCGTGTTATTTTTTACTTTTATTTCTTTCTCTCAATCTACAGCACTCAAAATTGGACCATGGTTTAAATCTTCCGACACTTCCCGGCTTTTCCATATATGTTGAAAAAAAAAAATGCGAAATAATTCCACGCAACCGATTCTGTGTGCAGGGTGCGGATGGATGGCGAACAATGGATTAATCTCGCTATCTATACTTCCCTGACGGTTCTAAGTAACCCACGTTCAGTCTGTTTCCGTTATCGGGTTTGGATAGTAGTCCCGGTAACCTGCCCGTCTGCTCCGGATGGCACAGGTATCGATCAGGTAAGAAAGCCTCGTGACAATCGGGGTGAATGAAGTGTCTCCGTTTGCAGTATTTTGAGCAAATAATCCCGCCTCGGAGCTGGAAGGAAGGAAGGTCCTGGGAGGATCCGAATGGCGTACATATATATCGTCTCTTCCTTGCTCAGTGGACATCGTAATCGAGCCACTCCCCGAGACAAACAGCCAAGCCCTTTTCCTCGTCCGATTCCCCGTCATTCGACCAGCTGTCAGTCCTTTGGTCCGTGTCCTTTGCTGTCCTTTTTCCGGTTTCTCCAATCCGCAGCGTCGCCTCGTTGCCGCGGCTCGAGGACCAATTTTGCATCGGTTTTTCTCTCAGCTTCGGGTACGTATAAACGTCGGCCGGTAAAAAATTCTAATCACCGCGGTATTAGTCAGTCGCTGAGAAGATTGAGGAGAGTAGTGGTAAAAGCTTTTAGGATCCTGGCACGGCGGTTCAGGAGAAAAGTGAACAGCGATTTTTTCGGCCTGTATCTTCTTTGAAAAAAGGAAAACTACCGTATCTTTTCTGAGAATACTTTTGACAGCTGGTAATGTCCTTACCGATCCATGTTCCATGGACGAAAATGACCATCCGTACAGCTTGAATTCCTTCCGAAATTCTTCAGTGACTTTCATGATCGTCTGCACGGTACAAGTCTGAGAAACCGGGGTTGAATTTCGAACGCTGAATAACGAGGTACTCACATTGCGCAGGGATGAAATTACGATAATTAAGCTTGAAGAGACCGCGCAAAAAACGTTTGAAAAAATCGCTCGCATGACACGTAGGTACGAAACTGTTCAAAGTATATCGCGTGTAACTGATTCCGAGAAGACTCGGCACGCTGCTGAAAGTTTCAGTTCTAAGAGTGACTTGCGCGGTCGGAATAAGAAAGCGATAGACTGTCTCAGCATCGCTCAGCTTTGTTTGTCCGGAGCGATTAGCGTCGAGGAATCGATATCCCAGTTCGAAGCGAGACAGATTGGATATCTGGTAGGTAGTGGATACGCGCGTCAATCCCACGGGAAAGGGGAATGGGAATGGAAATGGGAATGGGAAGGGGAAAGCAAGCAAAGTCGGAGGAACTGAATGGGACACGGGAATTCCATCTGGATTTATTAAAATCAAATCCGTTTAATGTAAAGCAGGATAAGCCCCCTAAAAGCAAGCCGAGTAGAATCGCGGGACGGATTCTAACCGCGATTGGCTCCGCGGAGTGAATCCGAACGTGTTAAATGAACGAGCCGGCGGAATGAATTGGCGAGTGTTTCATAGCTATAGCGATCAGACCGAGGCTGAAGACGCGATGTCGAGGAACCCCGCTCGATATTATTTAGTCACCCTTATTTATTCAGATCCGGGTATCATTATGCCGCCCTATCGCTGCCCAGGATCACTTCGGATTCGCGAATCCTTGAGGAATCCTCGAGCAGTCTTCGTACCTTCACCCTTTTATCATTTTTTACCTTATACGTCGTGTTGGGTTTGGCAGCGAAGCCGAAAGAGGAGACGTTTCGTTTGTGTTGGAAATGATTGAGTCAGCGAAATCTATTGGCAACGACGCGATATTCGAAGAATAGACGATTTTTTGTCGGATCGAAATAGAGAGCTTTGGTTATTATCCGGCAGGATACTGCCGGCCGTTTTTTTGTTCAACAGCTGTACCCATCAGGAGCAGATTTATTAATTAGAGTTCAGGAAGAATCGAATTGTGCAGATTGAGTGTCCCGAATTTCATTTCCCAGGAATCTATGTATCCAGTAGGTGTAATAAGGGAAAACGTACGATTTTCAGACTTTTTTCATCCCCTTCTGGAAAATGACGTGATCATAATAGGTGGGCAGGGATCGACTTGCGAGGGTGGACCCAAATTCGGGTTAAACAGCGGGCATGTGCCATTATTATTACGAAATATTTCCATGAAATTTTTCAATTTTAGAAGACCTCACAGAAATATAATGCGAGACTCTCGGAACGCCGAGGATCGAGGATCCTTGAGGACGTACAAGTACGATCAGGGGTGTTCATAATCCGTAGTACCGGGAACAACGTGTTTCGCATAAGCCCGGCACTTGACAGGTGAGATTGAATATATTTAAAAAATTATACCGTCTTCAGTCTCGCGCATAAATATGCATGCGACGAGGGTGATAAAATTCACGCGTATATGTGTAAGTATCACGCAGCTGATCCGAAACTCGATCACCGAACCGACTTTCAAATATCAAGGCGATGACTCTTCGCTACGACACGTGAATGCATTTTTCATACGTAGAGTAGGTACATTAAACGGCGACGATTCTTATCACTCTCGCGAATCATTCTTTTGCCGCATATTTAGAAAGATTAAATTCTATTCGCAGCTTTTAATACATAACCGACAAAATTAGGAGACTCAAGGGATGTGAGAAAAGCGTCGGAGGAGGTGGGGTAACGTTAAGGATAAAGTTCGCTTTTAGGGATGTAACCGAACGGCGGGCTAGACGTGAAAGGAATCCAAATGATTTCCGAGAGACGAACTTAATTTAATATACCTGTACCTGCGGCGGCGGCTCAGTTTCAGAGATATTGGATCTCCCCTCCCTCCCCCTCCTTGCGACGAACGAACGGAGAAGAAAAATATAAAAGAAAGGCAAGAGATAAAGAGAGAAAAAAAAAATAAATAAAAATTAGCCAAGTACGAGCAGCGACTGTCGGGAAACCGGAAAAGCGGCGAACCGCTGAAGAAGAAGGTAATTATATTTGTTCCGAAGCGTATTATCCTATCCGTCCGTTCGACGTGCCTCGCGATGCTGCGGGGTACGGATGTAAAACTCGGAGGGTGGTTCGAGCGGAGCCGATATCGTGTGCAATTGCATTTTGCGCTAGAATAAAAGGCTGGAGGAATAAAACAGAAAAATAAAAGAAAGTGAAATAAAAAACAGAGAGGAAAAAAAGTCGGTGGCAGTAAAGAACATTCCGCACGATTTATTGATTTTTATTTATACCCATTGTACGCGCTATCGGTTGGTAATAAATTAGGCCGAAACTGCAGTGGGTGTACTATAGGTGGATATAATAAACGAGGGGTACCGGTATAAATTTATAGAGTGCAGTTGTTGACGGCACGTGGCAGAGTGTTTTGCCATTTTAATTAATCACGAGCTGAAACAAAACTCGGAAAGACCGGGAGTTCAATGATCCGATGGCGATTGTACCGGCAACAATGGTCAGATATAAAATACAGCGAGAGATAAAGTCCCGGGATCTATATCCGTGATCAACGCGTTGGACAACAAACCCGCGTTGCGGTTTATAAAAACATATTTCACCCCGTGGGCTGCGGGTTAAATCGCATCGCTAGTCGGCCGATCGTTAATCGGCCGGTTAATTCCGATCTAAATTAAAAGAATAATGATTAAAAGAGAAATCGGAGGGTTTTTTATCGGGTCACGATTGCTCGATGACGACCAGCGGATAGTCTTGCTTCTTTCTGGCGGTGCGGATACGATCCGGAATACGCGGTTAGACTGGAGAAAAGGGTAGAAATGCCGAGCCGAGGACGTGAAGAAGAGGGAAATAATAATTCCAAGAAAGCCTCGCGGCGCGATGAGGTTGAAACGTGCCTTATTCGCTAACGATGTTGGTCATACACGGGGAATAAAAAGATACAACAAGGTATTAAAAAGATAAAGAGGGGAGATCGAGGGGAAGAAAAAGAGAGCGAATGAGAAGACGAAGAAGAAATTAAGCAAATATACGAGTGATGAATACACTCTGGTTAGAGCGATAAAACTTCTCACTCTCGACATTCGGTTATATAGTCGGTTAGTCCTGAAATAAAAACACAAATCCTAACGCTTTACGAGCGGCTAATTGATTTACGAGAATGCAGCTCAACCGAGGCGCCCATACTCGACATGCGTTGTATACTGTACGTCTGTAGGTAATTATTAAATAAAAAAAACTCTCATTCATAAACCAACGATGTCCGTGGAGCGATTTTTCATCGAGCTGTACGAGTGGTTCATTCGGTTTTTCTACTGTAATAACTCGTGAACAAATACATTTGTCATAAATTTAATGAAGGAAAAATGGCAGATGGTTTTCGGACGCAGATTTCAGGCAAATTCTTCTTCACGCATTATACCGATGTATCAAGTCGCGTGGTGATTAGCCAGTGAACCGAGAAGAGACCCGAGTGTCACACTCGTCGAAATATGGACGATCACTTGTCTAATTAAAGCCGACGTAATGTCAATAGATGAAAAATTTT
This sequence comes from Neodiprion fabricii, assembly GCF_021155785.1. NCBI lineage: Eukaryota > Metazoa > Arthropoda > Insecta > Hymenoptera > Diprionidae > Neodiprion > Neodiprion fabricii. The sequence continues at coordinate 35,511,117 of NC_060239.1, read as the reverse complement.
ACTCACCGTTGGCGTAAAGTCAGCAATACCGTGGCTGTTCGCCCGAGGATGTGGTAAAGACTTTAAATAAGCCAAGTCGAAGCTGTTGACGAATCTTCTCAAGAATGTGAAGATCAGAGCAACGCTGAAACAAAGATCGATTATCGTATAGAACTTGCAACAGTGAGTATAAGAGGATAAAAATGTCTGGTAATTTTCGAAGCGGTGAAATTTCACCGAGCCAGAAATTCATGGAACTGAAAATCTTGGATCATTCGGAATTTCGATGTTTCAGATTTTCAAATTTTCTCATTTTCACACTTTCGTAACTTTGACTTGTCTCAGTTACAGTCTTTCGGGACCTTGAGCGTCCGGTTTCGAATCGTTCGAAACTCTGATATTTCGTCAAAGTTTGATTATTTTACGTGAAGTTTCTCCACCGAAGAATTCGTAATTCGGTATTTTCGGAACTTTTCAAGTACGGGATTCCCTCCTGACCCCATCCACTTAATTTTCAGCCAACAGCGAGTGAAATGTGAATCGACCGAGCGCTGCTCGAGGAAACACATCGACGGAGAAAAGTACGAAGCAACGATTACATCGCAGCCGCGCATCAAGCACGCGAACTTGAATGCACATGGATGGCGGGCATTAATTACTGGAGATAATTACGTCGTCACCCGCACCTTGGTGCGAGGGTGAAGGTTTACTGTGATAGCGGAGTATCCAATATCCTGGTTAGTTACCGCGCCCTGCACCGCGTCTCCATGATATCCATACATGCGGCAAACTTCTACCCTGCATATCCCTGCAGTACACTTTATGCACATGTGCAAGGACTACCGACGTGACACTCGCCCGCATATGTGCGTCGAAGACTGCACTGCGGACATGCATATGTACCGGTTATGTACCTACCTACCTGCGGTGCACATGCCCATGATGCAGACACCTGAGGCCCCGGCTACGCGTACATACGCGAGTTGTTATTATTACAGCTCAACTTCGCACCCACCAGCGACGCTCTCTGCTGCAGCCATCACGCCTTCGATATAACCTCGTGAATGCCTCCTGTTCCCGGATTTGAGAGATCAACGGGACGTGCGATACAACGGTATAAATCTCGATCCGTTTTACCGTTTTCATTCGGATCCCGAACTTGGTTTATTTTACAATTAATACTTGCGGGCGTGAGTTTGAGGAGTGACGGTTTAACGAATCCTCTGGAGATTTTTACGTACACCCGTAAACAACCAGCCGTCGCATACAAGGAATATAACAATTTTGTAGTTTAACCATTTCATAAAAGCTCCGCCGACGTGACACGCGTCGGCTTTATTACCTCAGGGAACAAGTGTTCGAGCACCCTGAACCGTTTGACGCACAGTTTGCGGCCCGGCTGAACGATGTCTATCAAAGAATATTGCTCTTACAGAGGGTAATAGTGGAAGTGTAATTTGCAACCACAACTTGAATTGCCTACTCACTGATGTAATGACTTCCACAGGGAAATGGCGCCTCGGGTCTTTCAGTTGCAGCACTGTCGTTTACTTCCATGGCTTTCTTCAATTTCTCTCTTCCTTCAATTATTCTGCGTCCAAGATACTTCCAAGTCTTGCTGAACGTTCGGTTGAATAACTTTTTGGGTAGGGTTGGGATAGGTAGGAGTATAAAACGCGAAGGGTGAAAGCCTTTATTCGTCTCAAGGATGTTACCGACTTGGAACGTTTCGAGTAATACCGCGACGTTTTTGCACTAGGATGTACACAGCGAGGATAAAGCGTACACGAAGGTTGCGTCTTGAATAAAGGAAACACAAGCTCAAAGCTCCGCCGAAGTGAGCTTAGCGTTTTTGATGTAATAAGCATTTCGAGCGATTCAGTGACGAACGGTATATGTACGTATCGTCATTCAAGACAACATACATCGAACGTGATATTCGGAGCGTTGATGCCGGCTGGAACAGTAAACGTCCTCGAAGTTCGTTATAATTAGGTATTTCTGAGAAATGGCAAGACGCGTTGCTCTTTCTCATGCTCCCTGTTGTTTTCATCGCGATTTCATTCGAGCCCGAGCACCGTGTGAAATATAGAATATAATATACAGCATATTTACATAATATCTTCATTTAACGGTCGTTAACGAAGATTTACCGCAGCCACTTTCCAACACTTTCGGCACGAGCTTCAGCTCGTCGAGACAAGGAGTCGCAGCTGTGGAGGATAAGACGAACAGTCGGCATTAAGCAGCGTCCCGAGCATTCTTAGTAACTGGTAAGATTCCAGACTACGTGAGGTAATTACGAATACAATTATCCCGTCTACAGAGAGCGATGGTAATTGTTGATAACGTCAATGAAGCTGCCAAGAGGCGAGGATCATCCCTCGGCGTCAATCACAACGATGTTACAAGCGAGAGCTTTCGGGATCCTCGGAAAATGTTGATGATAATTACGACCTTCTCTTAGAACTCGAGCACTTGTAATTTCCCGATGGAAAATTCGGCTCCGAAAACTTGAGGCTAAACTCCTAAGGCGTTTCGATGTTGTATTTTGGCGGCTCAAAAGTTTCCTCATATTCCATCCAGTCCAAACAAGTAGGTACCGTCTTCTCCTTTTACATATCTCGACTTTTCCAACGTCTTCGGTTCAAATCGAGTCTTGTATTCGTTGGAAGTGAGCAGATGGCAAGTATTGCGGACTGAAAACGAGGCTGGAGGGCTTGTTCGACAAAAATTGACACTTTTCGGTACCAATAACCGGCGTGTGTACTCGACTGCCTCAACCAAACTTGCAGACCTGAGTTAGTTGCGCGTAAGTTGAGAGACGAGAGAGACGCTTGGTGGTAAGACAGCTACCAATTGTTCTCAACATTGCCTGTAACAAGACTTGTTAGACCAGTTTCCTAGTACACGAGCACAACTCATCCGAGAAGTTCGCTCCATTCACACCCAGGGTTTCAATCGCCGCCGGTCTTGTTCCCGGCGCCAAATCTTGTGCCGACGAGTTATCGTTGAAGGGTTCTTACGGCCGGTGATCACGCCACCGATTTGGCGGAAAAAACCGACCGTTGGATTCTGCAAGGCGTCCGCTGAATTTACAAAGTCATATCCAATTCGGTGGCTTACGAGGACGCTTGGTGGCCAGACCACAGGCTGCGTCCTTGGTATTCAATAATTCCTTCTCCGGAGTTTTCCACCCGCTCGAGCTGGCTTAAGCATCAACCTCCAGCTGGGAGTGAGCTCGAGTACTCTAAGCCAGAAATTCGAAGCTACACCGTGAACTCGGGAAAAAGTTTTCTTCCAGGGGAGGATGATCCTTCCCTCGTGGCTTGTTGCCGGCTTCTGTACATTCCGGAAATGGGTCATCGAGGCTTCGCCTGGCCGCGGATTACCAGACGGGATAAAAATTACCTGTTCCTAATTATTCGACCATCAGCAACTGCGATTTTTCGTGAAAACTGCGAGGGAGGCGAAGCTTGTCCTTCGGCTGGTTGCAAGAACGTTTTCTCAACCGAGTGCTCATCCACGCGATAATCCAGCTGTATTACGCGTCCCCCGAATTACTCTGGGACTAGTCCAAAATCAGATAGGATTAGGTGACGCAAACCTGCGCCCACGATTCCTATCGTACCTCCATAACTTTCCCTCTTCATGTCCCGTGGACCACTATTCAAGTCTCTTTGAACAGTCTAGCTCTCGTCCTGAGAACACGGGGCGAGACGCGATCGATTTTCAACTCGGGCCCTCATCTTGTCGGTAGTTGTTGGTATCAAGGACGATCTTTTAACCAACATTGGGAGATCAAGAAAATCTCGAAAGATTATTTTCTCTTAGTTAGAGTCAGTTGTACCAGCTGCACGGATCCTGGAAGTTCCATCAAATCTCTCAAGATTCATTCAAATCTTATATGGCTTTCGAACCTTCACCGGATCTCACCAAGTGTTATAAAATACTTTCGAGTTTGTCAAGTCCAGTGAAAAAATTTTCTTTCAAGCGACTACAACTAATTATTAACTAAAAAACTAACCCTTGCGAATTCCACCACCGAGTTCCCTTCAACGGAACACCGAGACACGTGTGTTCTTATTTTGGTCCTATTACCGGGGCAAAAAGGTTTACGATGGAATCTACGTTCCCAAAATTCACGCGCTCTACACGCAAATAAGTTCAGCAGTCGGTTGGAAGGCGAGCACTTGGCTCTGTAAAAGTTTGAAGAATCACTTTGCTCGTCGAGTTTCTCTTGGTAGGATAAATATTTTGTTAGACAGTTACACGGTGTGATATTGATGGGTATCCACTAGATTCCTCGCCTAACCGACGTATTTTCCGTTGGCATTGGGAGGGAAGGGGGATCGGTGGTGGATCAGCTATACCGATACGGTTGAAAAGTTTTCCCAAGTACCGAGAACGACATGCGGAATTTGGTTCAAAAGCGGATGCAGGATCGTGTTTGGCTATTCAAATAACGAAAAATAAACAGACAGGTAAATATAAGTTTTTGAAGAAGTTAATCCAGAAGCGATGGTCGACGCTGAGTTTATATGTCCCCCAAGACGGAGATTTTCCTTAGCTCGGTGGGTGAAAATTACCACAAGATCGTCGGTACGGCGGGTTAATTCATTCACAGTAATTAAGAAACCGTGAACTAACGGCCAAGTTTTCCAAAAACCCACCCCAAGGTGCAATAACACTCTTGTAACTTAACCAACGTGCATAGATGCCGGGACAGCCGTGCAGCTCATGCATACGCGATGTAACCCCGTAACTTTAACGATATATATATCATTCATTACCGATCGAGTTAAGCTGTTGCAGCCTGATGATGACGATCGGAAACTTCCTGCCCACCGTGGAAAGTGAAAAAAAAATCAAAATTGGATCTAATTGTAGGTTGCGTATCGTAATACTCGCCAATGCTTCACACCACAGCTTTAAGGGAACGAACGGTTCTTTGAAGAGGCAAAGCTCCCGGGTCAAGGTGAACGGAAAATTTCGAGTAAAACTTTTAGCAAATTTTCAGCTCTTTCACCCTCTTGATAAACCGTTCGATCGAGACCCTCGTCCTGCCTTCGTTTTCGCCGAACTCCGCCGCCGTTCGCCAGCTACTTGATCTTACTTTTTAAAGCCTGAAAGCTGCCGCGCAAAGTTTCAAGCCAACGTTTTCATGTCTATCCTTTCATCGTTTGCATCTAGGAATGTATGTATATATATAGATGTATGTATACATGTATACGTCCATACCCGCGCCGTAATGCCGATCGGGTAAAACGACCCTGACACCTACTTGAGTTATCTAAGCCAGATGAAACGGTTTAGGTCTGATTTCAGACGCTTTTCAGCACTTTTCACCTTGGGCGTTCAACGAGGTTATGGCTGGACGTTTTCGATTTGGTAATAACTTTTTTGCTATGCGTGAAGTTAGAGTTTTACGAAGCGCGAAAGAAAAAAGCCAATGAACAAAGTAAAAAGTTACTATTGATCCATGGAAAACCCTTTCTCTCAAGCTCTATTACGAAACTGGCATTCATCATCTGTCAGAAGTGTTCAAAGGAGATTAATTTTGCACAAACATCCATTCAGGATAGAATGATTATATCGCCGAAATTTCACTACGAGCATTTACGAAACGCGAATCCATTTCATCCCTCGGATCTACTACTCTCATTTCAAAATGAAGTCATAGTCATTGTAGTCGCAATGAACGCATTTGAGAAACTGCTCGCTTCATTCTCGTCTATGAAGTCATTCGTTTCAGTTTCCCCGTTTCGTTTTCCATCCCCCATTTCAAACGTGTAATTTGAAACCAGCCGAACAAATTTTGACGAGAACATAGAACTGAGAATCTACTCTGTACCGTATTAAAAAAAAAATCCAGCAACCAAAATAAGGAGAAGCTCGCACCGCCGGCGGCACGGTTCGCGATAATTTTCGATGCAATTAAGCTGCACGGCGAGCTTCAATGATATAATGACAAGATAATACATGAGCTGGCGGTTACGTGAAGGGTAATACAGGATTCAGTAACATTTCCGTACAATAATCACGTTTATCTTCAATTAAAATCCAATCCCTCGAGAGAGAGAGAGAGAGAGAAAGGGTGGGGGGAGGGGGAGAGCCAGAGGGATAGAACATCCGTGGCGTGGTTGTAACTCGCAGAGGGTATAAGAGGTATGCGGATTCGCGCCTCACGGCTCCAGCAACAGCAGCAGCAGCACTCCGTGTGCAATCCTCAAGATATATGGGGAAGCTTGCGTTGCAATATCGCGAACGCAATATCGCACCGATGTGTGTTTGTGTTGGCGGGTCCCGGGTTTGAATTTGTGTACAACTCGCCCATCGATTGTGTCCAGAGGTTCCATTGCACCAACCCTGGAGGTGCAGTAGATGCGGAGCGCTGCTGCAGGGTCGAGAGTTCAATTAAAGATATGAGAACGAATAGTCATCATTTCGTTCTGTTTTCTCGTTCACACTTTTTCTCTCTTTTTTTTCTCTCTTGTTTCTCTCTCTCTCTCTCTCTCTCTCTTTTTCTCGCTTCGCGTAGCCAATTGACGAGTGAATAATTTTCCAATCGGGACGCGGTGCTTTTGTCAGCCCAGCTCTCTGCACCGTACAAACTTCGTACTCTCGACCATTTTCACCCCCTCGCACACGCTCTTCGTGTATCGTTGAACGCGGTAAAAATCGTCCGCGGTGAGTTGTTTAATTAATTCAAGTGTTGTTGTTAACACTGAAATCCCGACAAATATTAGCGTCAGCTGATCTCACGGCCTTTCATTTATACGTAGGGCTTGGGTTTGGTCGATCATTATTTAGGGGCGGGATTGAAATTCCGAATTTGAAAAGTTCCGCAAGCGCCAAATTACGAATTATTTGGTGGCGAAACTTACAGTAAAGAAATGAAACTTTGACGAAACATCAAGGTTTCGAATGGTCCGAAACCCAACGCTCAAATTTCCGAAGGTGCATGGATCCGAAAAGGCAAAATTGCGAAAGTGGGAAAATGAGAAAATTTAATAATCTGAAGCATTGCAATTCTGAATGATCGAAGATTTTCAGTTCTGGGAATTTCTGGCTTGGTGAAATTTCACCACTTTCATCTTCCGTTGTTTTGGATTTTCGATATTCTTACGTTTGGAACCCTGGTCATTCTGATTTCCGATTTTTCTCATTCTTTACATCCTCTCGTTGAGTAAACTGTTCTGTGTGAGTATATTTTAATTTTCAGAATTTTACTCTATCGCAACTTGAATTTTCGGAATCTTAAGACGTCGGGTTTCCGGCCATTCGAATCATCGTTGTTTCCTCAAAGTTTGATTTCTTTACTTCAAGTTTTTCCACCGAATAATTCGGAGTTCAGCGTTTTTGGAACTTTTCAAATCCGGAACTTCAATCCCGCCTCCCAATTACCGCAATGTTCAACAACCTCGAACACTATCCGACGAAAACTTTGCCGCAGAGATCGTTTACCGTATCCCCAAGAGTCTCGAGGCCAAAATTCCCATCGCACAAATTGTTCCCCACAGTCCGGCTCCTGAGATCCCATGAGGAAGCCCGACCGGAAACGGGAACATCCGAGAGTAACAGGAGCTCAGGAGGCATGCGGGAAAGTTCGCCGGCCAGTTCGGCTCGCTACATTTCACCTTCCCGATTCTCGAAAGCTCTTTTCTGGACACCGAAGGAGTGGAATGATCTCCGATAGCTATAGCTTGAGGAGCTTTTGCACACCTGGTTCTATTATAATATAGTTTCCAATATTTCCCCCACGGAATTTGCCTGAGCTTTTTAAAGCTCCGTGATCACGAGTGAATTTCATGATCAGTAACCGAAGGGGTGGATGAAGCCAAGTGACCTTGAAGAACTCTTTCTTTCTCTCTCTCTCTGGAAAGTGGTACCAAATTGATCTCGACTGGTGGATGCAACGGAGGCGGAAGTTGAGGCGCAAGGTGCCCAACCGGAAGGTAGATGCGGTCCCGATGCGCGCGGGTGAACAACCCTCCGAAAATCGCAGGCACTCCAAACGCCCTTTGACAAACGATACCGCAAGCGGAATTGTACAACCGCGAATGCATGTTCCTTGTTCCTTTTGCCAACGCCAGTGTTGAGTTAAATTACCCGTCCCTGGTATCTGGTGACGTGGAAGAGGTTTTCGGACCACCTACCCTCAACCACTTTTCCTACCCTTAACGAAAAATATACTCAAACATAAGGTTTCGCATTTCATACCCCTCGCAATGCAAAGAAAACCACCCCGCGGAACGACGCTCTGACTGTTTCTGTATTTTTTTTTTTTTTTTCATGTTTTTCATTCACAAGTAGGAAAAATAAAATGCGGGAAAATAGTTTCTTCAGCTTCGATCTTTACAGATTTTATCACACGTGCGATTCTTTATCTCTAGCCTGTGAAATGATATCTGTTGAGGTTAAATTTTTTACCGCTGACAATTACCTGCATCATTTGGACTAGTTGAGCTTGCGTTTTCTTTGCAATTTCTAATGCAAGCTGCGAGTCTAACAGAAATTTGTAAATCCTAATACAATTCGATTCGTTTTTAATTCTTGCAATATAATAGTTTCTGACCTCCAGTCCAACTTAAAAATTCATCTTCTTCAACCCCGATGTGTCACATCATAAATGCTGTGTTTTTTTTTTTTTAATGAAATACAATCGCATTACTGCGAGTTGTAATATCCCAGAGGAAGAAAAAAAAATTGCACAAATTTCCTAATTATGAAGATAAATATTTCCAAGGAAGAAAGTGACGAAAAAATTTGTCTTTCCGTTGTTGAAAGACACAGGAAAATGATGAATAAATTTTTCTCCATCAATAATATCTAAAATTTCGAAAAATAACTTATTAAAAATATTGAATTCGAGTAACCTTTACTTACAACGCATGAATAAATCTGTGTACTGTGTACAGACATAATGTTTGAGCATATGCGTATAACGACAAGCTAAATTAAGAAACGCTGGGCGCGTTCTTCACGGTATAAACAATTGTTAATCGTGGAACACCGTTCTAGTTCTCTATCGTTCTAATTTATACCTCCCCAGTTCCGTATCACGATCGACTTACACGCTACGGATTTTTCCTCTCTTTTCCCGCAAGCATGATACACATACATGTATAGTCGGTTCGCGATACTTCGGAACTTGGAATTAAAAGGTACCAGATCGTATTTACGGTCCACGTACGAGGTCTTATTTACACACCGTTGGAACGGATCTGTGATTAGGTTGAAATTATTTACGTGACGGAACCGCCTCTCTGTTTAACTCGATGCTGTTGAAAATAAGAAAAAAGAAGAAGAAGAAATAAAAAGAATAGAAAATTACTTCTTACTTACTAGTGGATTCTTTTCTCTTCGATGATGCTCAGTCGATGATATATTTTGACAAACGAGGTTTCGTTCTAAGACCGCAATTAAAGAGCATAACCGTTAATCGTAAGACGCGGAATGATGCCTGAAGCCTGCACCTACGCTTCTGAGTTGTTGACAAGATAACAAATTGTAGTAACGATGCGGATGAATTCACGCGCACGTCTGTTAAAACCTGTTTTTAAACTACTAATGTATTTTTGTTCTCTTCGTATTTGCCTTTTTTCTATATTGTTGGTACATCGTGGAATATAATCATCGAAATGATTAACAGGCGGCCAGAGTATTACTGCAAGTGTCGCTCTTATATTCATTATTTTGATGACTATACTTCTGAAGAATCGGAATAAATGTAGGCTGATAACATGGTGTTACTTATGGATTTTTTGTTGAATTGGCAACGTACTTTGTGCCAGAATTATTTAGTCCGTATTTGGAGAACTGCAGTGAACATTGCAAGCAGTAGATTTCGAGAGAACGAAACGAGATATTAATTATGCAAAGACGATCGAAGGGAAGGAAACAAACCGTCGATTCGTATTCTCTTTAATATTGAACTTGTATAAAAGCAAAACCTCGCGAAATTATTGCATTCGCTTGGAATATCGTAGCAGATATATCTAAAGGAAAAAGAAGGCTCGCTCGGCGCATCGGAGGAATAAACAATGGATGCTTTTTGGCTCGAAACGGAGGAGAGAAACGTATGACTAGAATTGCAGGATGGGTGCAGCAGTGCATAGGTGTGGAGGGACAGAGACTGGTTTGGCCGAATCGATTTGGCGGATAGAATACATGTATAAACGTCGAGAGCGCACGTGACGGTCGAGTAAAAATGAATGAATAAAAATAAAAATGAGAAAGGTTTTCTGATAGAATACGTTCGATCATATCTCATCGTACGGAGGCAGCTGCAGTTCGGATTCGCGTGGCAAAGTTTGACTCTGCGATTCGCGTGCGCATGCATAATGTGTGCATGTACAGCTAGGTATTTCAACGTGTCGAAGAATCGAGCGAAACATTCGTATTTCTTTTTGTTGGGGTCATTTTGTAATTGAAGAAAAACTTTCGGTGGAATTCAAGAACAAGAATATAAGCAATGATAAATACGACGAATGAAGAAGCTAGGAAATAGAAAAGACTGAAGAATACGAAATGAAAAATAGTGTTTGTAAAATACTTTTCTCTCTAGGAAAATTCTGCCGGCAAAAATCGGTTTCTTTACTCCGTAACTAAAGATTCTTTTCTTCAATTCGCCTCGCCGAATGTTGCGGATACGTTCCGTTCTTCCAAGCTTCATAAGAATCAAACACCGACAATAACACACAATAATATGTATATGTACGTGTAGAGCGCAGATTCGAACCCGCATCGAGGATAGTTTTTGAAAAATTCACAGTTCGAGTTCGTATTTCCTCGTTCCCTGGACACTGCGCACATATCCTAAGCGAGTCACGTGCAGGGTTGATTTACGGTGGATCACAGCCCGAGCTTTCCGCGGAACCAAGATGGAAAAGAAAAAAAAATGTGTATTATATATAATATATACTGTCAAAAAAAAACAAAAAAAAAAAGAAAAAAAGAAGAAAGAAAGAGGTGAAAACCATACAGCTGGGGACGTTATATGAGGTAGCGAACGAGAAAGCGAGTGTTGAGAGAGTCGGGAAATATGGTGTAAAATATAAGAGGGGGAGAAATGAAAAAATTACTGGAAGAAATTCAATCTCGAAATCGCGGCAGTGTACTAAACTCGAAAATTCTAGGCAAAAACGACGCGCTTATAACCGGCCCAGCCGCAACGGACAACAAGTAAAAAATCACCTCGTATATTTCAGCGAGTCATCCCCTCCCCCCCCCCCCTTGCCGTGCACCCCCTTTCTCCATTTTCCCCGTCCACGTCGAGGCCAAAATTCGAGGCAAATTTTAAGTTACGAGGGAAGCATATTCCCTCGTATAACTTTTGAAGCTCCACTCACGGAGCGTAAAATGTAATTCGCCGCTCTCGTATAAATAGCGCCCAGGTTACTCAACTGAGCTACGATGTACGTATAGCCAACCGACACACGTGCAGCGGTGAAAAAAAGAAAAAGAAAAAACAGAAATAAAAAAAAACTAAACCACCTCGCACGTCGCGATATTTTGGAAAATGCTCGGATTCCCCGTTTCGCGAATAATTTCGAACAATAGGCGATCGTTTTTTGAATTTCAGAATAAAGTTGTCCATCCGACAAATTCGTCGTTTATGATCCCTCTTTGATCGCTGTATATAGTGAGCCATAGGATCGGGATCGATTTGACTCTCCCACCGGTTTGCCGAGAGGTAATTGACTATCCTTCCGTTTCTTTTTTTTTTTTTTTCCGCGAGTGGGTGTAAGGGGGTGATTTTTTCCTAGGCCTCCAAGTACCTTGGATCCTGTTCGTTTGATTAAATTATCATTTTTATCATTTTCTTCCCGTCAAAAGCTCGCCGCTCGCTTTTCGTGACCTTTCAACGTCACGCTAATCCAACGGATGAACGCGAAGATGACATTTTTTTTTTCCTCCCCTTTTCGTCCTCCCGTCAGCTTCTCATCTCGTCCGACAAGGCCTTGTAATCGATACCCGCGGTATGGCTCAATCGAAAAGAAAAAGAAAAGGAAAGAAAGAAAAAAGAAAACTGCTCCCTCTGTGTACGCGAATTTACTTTACGCGACGTTGACACGTATATCAGGAGGTATTTGTATATATATATATATATATATACATATATACATATACATGTATAACATACACGAGTCTCTCTTCGGAGATCAGCTGTGGAATCCCTTCTCGATTCTCATATTGCTCATAATAGCAGTAATAACAATAATAATAATAATAATAATAATGATAATAATAACAATAACAACAACAACAATACTCGAGGTTGGCGATGACTCGGTGAAAAAGTTCGTCCCACCCCCTCCCCCCCCGCCACAGCGCTGCGAAATATTGGCAATGCGTGATATACGAAAAAATGGTCGATTTGCTCTTCCCTTGCGATACGAGAGGTTTCCGAATGATTATTACCGTTTCCTTTTTCGTTTTCCTCTCGTTTCTCGACTCCGACTCGGCCTTCAACGCAATCCATCACTCGACCGCCGGGGCATCCGAGGAGGGAAGTCGGGGTGAGAATTAACCAGCCCGCAGGGTTGGTCAGAGGCCGCACGGTGTTTGACAAACGAAGTATAAGGACGGTCAACACGAGTTTCTGGTGAGCTCTCGACTATACATATACGTATAACGCACCTTTTCCCCCCGAGGATTTACCGCCAAATATTGCCCGGTTCTCGGATTAGTCTGTTAATCACCGGAATATTCATGAAAACACGGGAAAACAGAACAGGGCCGTAACTCTTCCCCGCCCCCACCCCCCTCCTCTTCCCCCTCCTCGTCGTCCTCCTCCTCCGCCCCCCTCACCTGCACGCGAAAGCAGGACGACAGAAGAAAAGCTGGGGAGAAACCCGGCCGGCATAGCAGCGTTTAATAAATTTATGAAAACGAATTTATAAATACCAACCCGTTGTCGTCGCCCTCGTTCTCCGAGACACTGCAGCTACTGCCGCGTTTATACCGGCTACCCTGAATTTTTAGGGCGGTGAGGTAAATAATAAACGTCCCCTTCAACCAGCCCCTAATCAATGAAGCCGGACCCCAACCCTCCACGAATATATATACATATGTTATGCCCAAATTACCTCGCATCCGGGAAAATCTCATCTCGTTGGAGTTCGAAAGATTGTTCCATGGCGTAGAAAAATTCAAACTTGCAATTAGCCAGATTTTGTTACGGTTTGTTTTTTTTTGTTTCAAATACGAAATTTCGAAAAGGATCGTGAAAAATTGCTAATGATAATAGAAGGTATAAGTTCATTTGTGATATCAAACAATTCTCTACCGTATTTAGGCAATGCGGATTTTGTTTCAACGTTTTTTTCATTTTTATAATATTTTTTTTTTTTTTTTTTTGTAGACAGATGTTTCATTTTTGGTAAAGTAGTTTTTTCACGTTGTCTGGCATTCAAATTGATGTATATTTTGGTTAAAAAAAATTTACCAATGGAGAATTCCTGTGGGTTCTTCTTTCGTGGAAAGTTAGCGAATATTAATATATAGGGAAACAATATTGGTGAGAAGGAAAATAGTGATTCGTTTATATAATCAAAACTCTGAACAATAAGTGAATATCGATAGACTCGAATAAAAATCAGACGGCCTGAACCTTCATCAACGATTACCGATTATCTGATATCTTCTTATTCTCTGCTCTCGTATACTTTCCCTAATTATTGTCAAAGAGTATTCGGAGATGACGTAGTAAGAAATGAGAAAACAAAATTATTTTATATTCATTCCAAGATTAAACAGTTCCATAAATTTGTTTTTCAACAATTCCCACGGGTATTAAAAAATTCGTTGCCGTCGTCGCCGTGCTTCTCTCGCTTCTTTTTCACTCTCGATACCGAGAATTGCTAAAGTCGCTGCAAGTAACCCGGCGATTGCAACCCCGCTGTTTGGACCTTGGAATCTTCGACGCAGCGGTGGTTGTAATAAAAATAGCCAATTAATTGGGAGACTGATTTGTCTTTTACTTTTTCACCGGTATTACGCGCCACGCAAGATCCTAATTGACAACGACGTCGTCCTTCGACTATCTGTCTGGAGATATATACGAGGCATTTTACATCAAGCCGACGTACGTATGACCCTCAACATCGACAATATTTTTTTATTTCCAAGTATGGTGCAGAGTGTACAAAAGAAACATCTTTCACCGGATCTTAGACTTTTTGGACCACGGGTTTGATGTTTACTGCTCTGATAAACACGAAAACCCAATTTTCGAACGAACCGCCTCAATCGTTTGATGTGAAATTTCGCTCATGAATTCTTCGTTAACAAACGAAAATTTTCAGACCAAAATGGAAGTGGGCAGGCCTTTAATTTCGAAGCTTCGGGTGAAACAAGTAATTGAGAAGTGAGAAACATCGAATTGAATATAAATTTTAAAAAAAAGTGAGAGATGAATTTTTTTTTTTTTTGCTCAATCTACGCCATAATTAAAAATAAATAAAATCGCCGATAGTGAGGGTCAGACGTAGGTCAGTTCAGGGTGAAATGCCTCGTACAGTTCAAGCGTCATCCACCCTCCTCCATCCGATCTATACTTGTTGCCTTGTCCCTTACTCTAATTTCCTTTCACATTTGCCAGGCGTACTTACTCAGCGCTTCGGATATTACTCCAAAGGAAAAAAAAAAATTTACGAGCCAAAACGAGGCGGCCTTTTACGTACTAGGAGAAAATCTAGTTTGCCACCTCAATTTAGTCCCGGATGTGTGGCGACAAGAAACGCGGCAGGATGCGATGCCTCAGTTTTCTCTCGGGCATAAACATTTCGTTAATTTTTTCAGACTTAGAATATGTCTCGATGAGATCATCCGTGTAAAAACTCTTTTTCGTTATTTAGAATTCCCCGTAACATCATGTTCATATAAATTTTGAAACATTGATCAATTTTTAAAGCTAAGAAAAAAGCTACCGCACAATATTAAAGCCAGCCATTTACTGGAGGAGACTTTTCAATACTCAGCGCGGTTCAACCTTGCATACGTATCATTTTCAGCGTGAAATTGAACTATAATAAAATTGCCGTACCTACGTATCTAAAAGAAAATGGGTGTAAAGACCTTTGGAGCTTTTGGTAGCAGAGCAAAACGACGGTGTAAAAATTCCAGCTAAAAACAATGCGACGTTTTATCTTTTTTGACGCAGAGTGTGAACCTTGTGCGTTCCCCGGTACTTCTCGGGGGGTCTCCAAAGACTGCGAAAAAGCGTATTTATGACTCGGTTTACTCACGTGCGCGTTGTGTAAAAGGTGGAGAAGCCATTTTCCCCACGCGGTATCGTCCTCCCCTTATTTTCTCCTTGGATCACATTTCGCCCCGCGAGTCTCGACTGTCTTCATCTTCATCTCCGTAATCAAATTGCCAGCGAAGTACCCTCTTTGCGGCGGCATTGCCGAATCTGATAACCGCGTGCCACCGCCGGCTGGAAATGAGATCAAGTGAATAACGCGATCCATTGAGTGCAAGCTCGTAATTCTGACGCGAGGCGACTAGACTGCTACGTGTGCTGGGTGCGAAGCAAACAGTCGACGAGTCGCTCGATGCCGGAGGACAATTCCTGGATCTCAAGGATCACAGGACACCTTATTTTGCCAGCCGTTTTTTCAACGAATCGATAGCGCGGTGTGATAAGTGCTTTAAGCTACACTGTCTCTGCCTGTCTCTTGCTCTTTAGAAGCGACAATTTGAACTTCCATAATGGAGGTTTAAGCGCGTGTGTACAAGGAAACTTGAATCGACTATACACACCACGTCCATTCGAGTAACCGTTTCGATGTCTAAGCAATGTCCGCGAACACCCGAGCAACAAAAACTATTCGAGACAATAAATGAAAACTCGAAACTGGCGAGACGAGGCAAATCTTTTTTTTTTTTTTTTTTGTTCTGTTCTCTTCAAAACTGGCTTCCTTTATGTTTTGAATGAAAATTGATACGGCAAGGTTTTTGGAAAGCTGATCACGAATCTGAGATCAGATTTGAAAAATCCAAACAAGCGAATCCAATATGGTGTAAAAAAAAAATCTAATAACGTTCGAATTTTGGTGAAAGTTAGTACGCGTAAGATTTTTTCGTCTCCGATAACGAACCTACGGTCAGAATTACAAAATTTATAATGGTAGATCCATTATAATGGTTCAAAGTAAAGAAATCCTAATATTTTCATGCAATATCGTATCCAAGGGCTTTTGAGTCGTCAATCACGGATCTGAATTTGTAGTTCAAAATTCGAACTGGATATTAATATTTTTTTATCCCGTGATCATTGAACCTACGGTGTGAAACGGAAAATTCTAGGGCTGGCTCACGGTCAGCCTGAAACCACTTGTTTAATTCTAGCTGTCGTCTTGTGCTTGAATTTCGTTATATAAAATTCTTTTGACACGTATGAACAGAAGAATGCATAAAGTCTCGACCAAATCATGTGAAGACGGACACCCAATTAAATCGTGGAACAAAGAACGAGATAGGCACGAAAGGATTTCTATTCTTACGGTGATTTTACCGGAAGTATAACACTTAATGCGATCGAAATTTATCACGATGCAATATTTCGTACCCTGATATATTCGCTGAGAATCTACCCAGGTTTCGGTTTTCACACACGATATATGTTTACACGATTTGGCCGAGTTCTCCAGCTTGAATCCTAAAAAGTTTATGTACCCAAAGCGAGACGGCGGTCCAGCAACATTTTGAGTATATAGGCTAGGTAGGGCAACATTTGTATTTAGTATTAATGAGAAGGGTTTCGAGTTTGGAACTAAACATCATATATATATATATATTGTATATGTATATTGGTATGTGTATAAACCGCGACATGTCCAACATAGTCGACGAATGTTTATCTATAGAGTGTTATTTCTCCGGACCCGTAAAGGTAAACACCTGAAGATAAGCATGTCAAATCACGTTCAGCCCACTCCGTAGAACAGGGGAGGTTTGTTATCATTTCTGAACCAGCCTACGAAATTAGAGGAAAATGTTACTACGGCCCTAATGTTGATAGTTTTGCTGTATTTTCGGTGGAGAAGAAGATTTTCTGAACCACCGAAGTTTTGACTATCATTCTTTCTTTGATTTATTTATTTATTTTTTTTTTTTTTTTACGGACGAAAAATTCTATAATTGAAAGGAAATACCGCAAGCTACGAATTTTTTTTTTTTACCGTCCATTGATTATTATTATTATATACACGACAATTTTGACCTTTGTTGACAATTGATAGCTTTCGAGACCGTCTGAATTTGGTGAGAAAAAAATTTTTACGAAAGCTTCGATAGAGTCAATATTGAAAAATTCGTCTCACCTTACGATCCCGGCTGCTTCGAGAGCTTGTCAAAAACGATATTAAGGTATACGTTGTATTACGATATACGAGTACGAACTTTTTTTCCACGAAGCATCTCGAGCAAGCGGATCTATACCTAACGGTAGAAGTAATATTGGAAGGATCCTTAAAGATATACTCGAGTGTTTTATGTGTTTCTAGGCGAACGACAGATCAGTAAGAGCACTGTCTCGCTTCAAATCTAAGTAAATACGTAGTGTAATCTTGGGTAAACGGAGAGAGGAGAGGAGAGAAGGGGATCCGAGAGGAAACGACGAGAATGGCCCGGCAGAGCGAAGAAGCTACGAGGGGGCTGAAAAATGGGGGTGATCGAAAATATAGATCTATGGCGAGGCTGCAGGTAATAAAGAAGGGCTCGTATATACGTATAGGTATACACGCACCTCCGTGTAACCTTACGACGGAGGATAATCTAGGCCTAATCGCCCCAGTGTCGTTTGTCTTCGAGGGGTGGGGTGGGGGGAGCGAGAGCTTGACGCGGAAACGAACCGAGTGGGTATAATATATACGCCATAGCCGAGCAGAAGAGACCGGATCGAAGTTGGCTCGAGCCGCGCCTGTAAGGGCTTGAAGGAAATAAGTGGCGTGGAACCCGTGAGGGATGCGAGGAAAGTTTAAACTGCTGTGGTTATCCGAAACTTATAGACAAGCGGTACCGATAAATAAGAAAACAAATGAAAAACCGATCGCCGGCTTGTAAGCCCGACCCTCCTCGCCCGCCCTCCACCCCCCTTTAGCAAACGGTGGCGGACATCTGTTTCTGTTAACTTTAAAACTGCGTTTCTCAATGCGAAACCGCAGGAACCACGCTAAATTTACCCCGTTTACTCTCTATCCATCTCTCTTCTTTCCCCTCGCGGTTTTCTTGTCGAGACGCCCCCGCCCCTCCCTCTAACAACGTGTGAAAAACAAGCCGAAGATCAATGGACTGTCCGAAGTCACCGCAGGATTCGAGAGTTATGAAAACTATCCCCTGTTCGAGAAAATTGAGGCACGGGAAAAAAGAAATCGAATCTTTGCCAGATACGCAATTTCATATTTTCTCGACTTAATTGCGAGGCTGGGATGTGAAGTCGACCGCAGAGTAGATTTCGCAAGTTTCTACCCTTCCGTTGAGACGAGGAAAAAAATTCGATTCCATTTTTTCCTCTTTTCTCCAAGGGCGGAGGGGCCGGGGAGGGGGGCGGAGATACGACTTGTCCAAAAGTTCGATTGTTCGAACTTCGCTGTATACCGCTTTCGGTACTTTTTTTTATTCGCTCACTTTGTTTACTCTCCAACCATAGTTTACGGTTAGGGGACGAGAGAGAAAAGAAAAAAAAAAAAAAAGAAAAAGAAAAAACTGTTAGTATTTTTCTTTTCTCCATCGCTCATTCCACGGGCAGAACTTTAACCCGATCTTTGTTCTGCGTTTCCACTCCAAAATCACACTTGCGAATATTATATTTTAGATACGATCTTGCGCAGGATGTGGAAAAAAAAATTACAGCCGCAAACGAAAAACAAATTCTGAGTAACGAAATTCGGCTGGTAGAAAAACGAACAAACGAAATACACGCAAAAATTGTCTAGTCGGTGAAATTAGATCGCTACATTTTCGCGTTTTACATATATTACATATTTATACGGCGTCTGGAGAACCGACCTGAAAGTTTATGGCCAATTATCGAGTGTACCAGACGAACGGAGGAGTCTTTGCACGTTACAGCAAGTTTATGACGGTGAAAGATAAATGAACAAACAAAAACCGAGAAGAAATAATAAAATTCATGGAAAAATAGAACAGCGAAGCAAGAACTTGGCTCATCTTACGAGCTTCTCCGAAGAACAAGTACAACTCGACCCCGCTGCGCAGTGACGCTAGATTAAACCCATTAAATGTATCGAACTTATTGGACGTATCAAATCTATCCCATACAATATACAGGACACGCGTACGAGTATATCCGCGCGTGAGCTTAATATCCACGAAACAGAAGCTGCCGAGGTTCAACGGTCGACTGAGTATCTGAAATTACTCTTGTAGAAAAGATAAAGCTGCGCTTTCACGCTCCGTATATGTCGTAATTTAACCCCGTGATAACGTAGTTCGAACAGTTTCAACCGCATGGAATTTTCTTTAGCGTAGATTATCGAACTGCGTTTGTTGTTCTTTGGCTGCTGTTGAAATTTACGACGTAAATTAGAAGGAAAAATTAATTGCGGATAATCTCCGCGAAGCCGATGGCGAAATATCGCTGTATCGATGCAACCTGGCCGTGCAGCTAGCACTTTTCCAGTAGTAAAGTCACGCATGGGTCAGACCACGCTGCTGAACGAACGTGCTTTCGCCTTATTGGATTTCGGTGCAAACTGGGTGTTATTTTTTTGTTTTCTTTTTTTTATTCTTCCTCTCTCGCTTCTTTCGCACCATTCCGTATACCTGCCGTATGCTCATATTTGTTACTATATACGAGTACACCTTGAACTTAATTTCTTCGTAATTTTGTCCATGAGCTCCGAACGTTAACGATTCTTTTATTAGTATAATTTAGTTTACCGCCGAACTAGTTACCTACGTGTGAATAAAAATCCATTTCTTCCAGTAGTACAATTTATGATTCATGTTTTTTTGTGATATTGATCGTTTTTTTTTTCTCTATAAACTTGAAACCTGCAGTGTGAGAACGGTGAGCTGGAGAACTGTCTCATGGACAGTCTAAAACAGCTTATTGAAAACTTGTTAATGCCTTACAACAATTACCAGTGATCTTGATTAGTGTAATAAAAAGTGAGAATATGTACGATAGAATCGGTTAAACATTGTTTATAAAATCAAACCCACGGTGTTTCAAAAAGTAAGTTTAACCTCCTCTGGCGACTTTGTGCATCGGTGTTGGATGTGCGGCACATTGCGTACACAAGTCGGTGCGTGTAGTGAGATGCATGGATCTACCGCTCACGATACTCCGGGCACTGGAATACCTACGTTTCGCTTGCAGGCAGTTGGGTAGAAAGAAAAGGGAGGGAAGCGAAAAGAAGGCGGAAACAAAGGGATGAAGAAATTGGAGTTCGACCTTTGAACCGCCCCTGAACGTGCGGAGTTCGGATCGCGGAGTGTTTACCGCATCCTCCCCTTGTTATACATATTCCGCGTCTTGTCGGGGGTGGAAATCCGGTGTTATACCGAGGCTGCCGAGGGGCGGGATTTTTCCCCACCCAAACTTTGGGGACTTTGACTGGTGGTTGCAGGAACGTAGCATTTGCTTAATGACTTTGTCACACGGTTTGCCTTTCGCGCGAGCATTCCGAGGCCCTCGGATTTATACGTCGAGTCCTCGTATTCGAAGCGTTACATTAGCATTTGACACTTTATCACTTTTCTTTCTTCTTATACTTTACTATACGACGCGCGCGACTTTTTATACGCAGCTCTTATACTTTACTTCGGTTTCTCCTGCCGAATTTTTTTACTCTCCCTCTCTCACTTTTACTTCTTCTTTTATAAGAACGCATGTAACCGGCGTGCATAAATTATTATCGTTTCCCTTGTCAACGAAAGAACAAGCCGTCTTCCGTTTTCCCCTTGCATTCGCCACCCTTCGAAAAACCGCCGCGTCATGGCTGAACAAACAACGCGATAAACAAATTTTTACGCCCGCGAAAAAGTCACAGGCTTTCACTTTTTCCTTCTTTTATTTTTCTTTTTTTCTTCTTTCATATATACGTCACTCTTTCTACTTCTCTACGTTTCTTTCTTTTGTTTTTTTTTTTTTTTTTTCTTCTGCGTTCAATGGAACCGCTGCGGGATCGCTTTGATAACTTGCAAAAATACACAAGGTTGGCAGTCTCGTTGTTATCGTTCTTCTGGAAATTGCGAATGTATATCAGGCATACAATCGAGTAGAAAAAAAATGTAACAAGTAGAAAAAAGTGGTAAAATCGGAGTTTCAAACGAGCTTATACCGAATTTGATTGAGTTGAATCTTTTTCAAATAATCACCCGATAACTAGATAAAAAATTAAAACCTTAAAATCGAATGAAGAATTTTCGGTTATTGAAAACAACTTTGTATCATAATATTGGTGGTGAATTTTTGATAACACTCACATATAATGTATATTTGTAGTGAAACACAAGTTTTTATACCCAATGATTTTGAGCATGTTGTTACTTTGGTGATTCACTGTAATGAGCTGATTGAAGAAAGTACGTGACGAACAAAATGACGTTTACAATTGATCAGAAACTGACCGACCGGTAAGTTTTTCGAAATTTCAATCGTTCCGAAGTAATGAAAAATTTGAATCATCCGCGATAAACGCAAATGGCTGGGAAAAAAATCTCCTCGCCGCGTAATCTCGACGGTCTGTTATAATCACCGATAGGCGGTATCGGTGAGCAGGGTCGAAGACGATTATACGCGGCTGGAATTTCATTTTCGCGAATATCTGCTCCGCGGCATCGTGGATTATACACGCGGTTGTATCTCCGTACTTTCGAGGCACGAGACAAAGTTATAAATTACTGATTAAATCTGCGTAGAAGGAGCCAGCTCTTCCTGCAAGCCAAGGGGTTATACGAGTGGTTTGTTCCCGGAGCAAGGATCGATACCGGGGTTTTACTTAACGTCGCAAACTTCTCTCCACCCATCTACAACATTCATAAGCAAGTGTACATCGTACGAATTACGCGTACGTGCGTATTATACCTGTTATACATGCACGCGTTTGCCAAACGGGCAATTTACACCGAAATATTCGCCAAAGTGAGCCTCCGCCTTCTTCGACCTCAATTTTTGCAGCCTCTTGTCGTACATTATTTATCACGCAGGTGTTCCTCTCTATTCTGCCCTGGAAGACACGCCCGCGTGTTGAACAACCAAATATCCGGCGGCAAAGATGTACGGGAATGAACATCACGCTGCTCGCACGATGTTGGAGCTTATCGGCAGGGGCACCGCACTCGCGTGGCGGTGCTTAATTTACATGTAAAATTTCAATTTGCATGATAATGAGGGATGGCTTGTTACCCGCAAAGTGTACCGAGACCGGTAAAAATCCAAAGACTCGGATGCAGCTCGACACGATTTCGAAAACCTCTGAATTATACGTTTTACCTGTGAAGAGGTAATTGCTCCGAATTTGAAAAAATGAAATAAAAAAAAAAAAAAAAACAATCAAGGACTTTTTTTTATAGTTTTAGGATTTCCGGGATACCTACGTCAGGCAGCTTTTTTCTAATCAATAAATTAATTTTCCGACTCTGTTTACAAGCGGAAAAATTATTATTGTTATAATAATGGAGAAATTAAAATTTCGGGTAAATTCCTACGTCGAAATATACCCAACTCACTTACAGTATACATAATATAAACCGAGGTATATTAAAATTTTCACTATGTAACATCGTAAAGGTTTAATAATATACACAAGCACGCGCCTCGCTTCTCCTCCTTTCGCCATTCTCTTTCCCTCTCTTCCTTCGGCTAAGAGCTTCCTGCTACATTATCCCCGGCTGCCTTGAGAGGATAATAAAAGATGTAGGGTCGGGTAACATTGTTTTAAATTATAATTTTTCAAACTCGAGTAGGACCCCCCCCCCTCCCCCTCCCTGGCCTTCCGGACTTAGCGTGCCGCTCGACTCTGTCGATCGCATAGTTTTCCATGGGCGAGACGCAAAGGAGACGAGCGGATCTCAAAATCAATCGAAACGATCCCCGTTAGATAAAATCCACCCTCCGTGTTTCCGGTAGGTATAAGTATAGGCGAAGAGATAGAATATTTTCGAACGAACAAAAGACCCCAGCGTCAGTGTAACACCGCCTCGGAATATCGGAGCAAAAGTCAACAAAGGCCATGAATCAGAAAACTGCTTTAATTTTGTAAAGGGAAATTCAACGGATATCTCTCGTCGTAAATATTTATCCAACCGCGTTGGAAAGAAAAAAATGAAAGAGTCGGCGAAGAAGGTGAGAAAAAAGATGGAATCGAATGATTCGAAATACTGTGAAAAACATCGAATGGAAATACAAAGGGAAGAATTTTTGTTTCGCCATAAAGCTGTGGCGACGAAGGAAAAACATTCGCAGTATCATTTTCTACGAACGTGTTTTCTAATTCTCAAAATTCGAGCTACAAAATTTCACTTACGTTCGCAAATTAGTCTTCATAGCTTATCCCGTGTATTTTCATTTTCATTTTTCTGTTTTTTTTTTTTATTTTGGACGATCTCAACGTTTCGTGATGAACGCAACGTCTTTTTCATCCAAAGATAATTGTTTACCCTAAACTTTTTCCCCATCCGATTCACCCGGTTGCTGAAAAAGAGAAGAACGTAAAATAAGAACCAAAAAAATCAACAAGACTCATCGTATTTCTTCGGCCGAGAAAATTATCCGCTGTTATCCAATAAGTCGTCTCAAAAAGTTCGGCATGAAAGATCCTCCGCGATCTAAGCTGTATTCAGTAAATTACATACAATCAATACTTTTTTTCAAATGATAAAAGGGAAGAAGACAAAAAAATCGCGAAGGTCGATCGCATTAAAAAATGAATATTCCATGGAGAAAGCTTGCCACCTTAAAATCCAAGTCGAAAAAAATTTTTTTCCCCTCCATCGACATTTTTTTCACCGAAATTTCGTCCCCATCGCTTTTTCATATTTGCATCGAAGCGTCTCGACGTCCCTCAAGATCCCGGACATTTTGGATTCGGGTTAAAAGGGGTCGAGTCGGATAGGTTTTGGGCAAATTGCAAAGACTCGAAAACCGGGAAACGGCGGGAAAAATGGATCGCTCCGAGATTCGACCGGCACTCCGCGAGATTCGCAAGGTATTACAAGTGCCGACTGAAGAGGTGTTTCAAAAAGGAATGAAAGTGAAGATGAGCGCTGCATGACAAAGCGAAAGTAAAAAAAAAAAAAGAAAAAAAAAACGGAGAATAAAGGGAAAAACGCTTCGCGTAAATTCCCGGCAATCGCGGTCGCGCCTCGCTTCTCGCCGCCTTTCGCCAGCATTTTCCATCCCCTCCTCCGCGCCTCATCTATTTTCCTCCCTTTCAACATTTTATCCTTATTCCCCCGACAGCTTGCGTCCCTTTTCAGACCGTCAAAATTATGACAAGCATCTCCTTTAATCTGCTCTCAGAAATTGTTGCATCAAACACCCCATCATCCCCCCGTCCCTGGAATCCTTTTCACCCTTTCATGGATTTTGGGACTGGGTGTGTACGTATATCTACCCATGGGTATGGGTAATGAAGAAAACCAGACCGGCCGAGTTGTGAAAATCCCTTTTCTTCCCAACCCGCCGTGCCTTCGTCGATCCAAAGAATCTCTTCATCATCTTTAATTGGCAATTTTATCTGGGATGAAAACCCTGCTGCTTATACGCGGTGAGTTCGTTTCGGTTCAATGATCCCTGGGAATTATACGGCGGGTGGTCGTCGTATCAAATTATCAATTCATTTTGTACGTATCAGAGCTTTCTTATTATTGTGGAGTCAATGATGACGATTGCAAGCTGATTCGTGATGTGGAATAATTATTGTCACGCAAAATTGGCCGTATTGTATCTGCATATTTTCTCGTTCCGTTTGAAATTTTTACTCAAGTAACTTGAGCCTGATTTTACACGAGTCTGTCGCAATTTTCCTCAGACTGAGTAATAGTTGCGCAAATTTTATACCAGTGTGTGCAAATTTTATTATGCAATGGTAATTATGCGAATGGACTTTAATTTTCTCGAGAAGATTGCGGAGTTTTCACCATATGTCAGTCTGGATCTTATTGGAAGCTTAATTAAACGCTGCATCCTAATCTATCAGTTGATAAAATAACTTGCAATTTTTTTCAACCACAATTAGTACCTACCATTACGTGATGTTGATGAATAATTATTTCTATTTATAACTTAGCTTACAACTTGTCAAAAAACAAATTAATTACCAAGGATTTTTCTCAAACTCTCGAATTACGAAATCGAAATCCATTTTGAAGAATCGACAACTGATTCAATTCTTCTCAAGAATCTCGATGAATTTTAATATATTTCGTAAACTCGAAGCGATTTCAGCAGACTCAAAAATTTGTCCCAAGATATATACGTATATAAATAACAAATTTCAGAAATCACAGATCGATTTCACCTGATTTCACGTGTCGCCAAGTATTGTGTAAATTACAATCTCACGAAATTTCAAAAGATATCAACAACTTACAATGTAACGCACGAGCTCCGCGGTTTTCCGACCGTATTGGAAGTTCGGAATTCCAAAAAAATCAGCATCGGTGCAAAGCTGATCTCCCGTCACGCGGGAATGTACAAAGACAAGATTCGACGTTATCAGCCGAAGGATAACAGCCACGAAGCATATATAAACGTGACTCTCTTTCAAGGAACAACATGTGAAGTCTGTTAGCTCGCGTGTCTGTAGCTGATTGGACGCACGGTATAGATTAAACTGTAGCTCAGTTCCGGGGGCGTTTGATCCGAGGAGATAAAGGAAGGGGTGGCTTTTCGGACGTTCCATTAAAGTTTAGATTAGCTACTGTGTTCGCCTGTCTGCAGGTTCTAAAAGATGCTTTGATCTAAGTGAGCAGTCACGCGGTTCTTGAGTACATCTTCGCCCTGTCAAGGCCCCATTTTACCCCCTTTCTCATCGCCCTTGAACCCAGTCGATTCTTCCACCCCCTTATTTTCCCTCCGCCCGAAACGTCCAGGACACTGACAAAATGTTCTTTCAAAATTTCAGCCCACGGTTCCGCAGTCATTTCCTTCTCCAACATTTTATAACCTCACTCCTGCGATGTAAAATATTAAAATAGAAAAAACAATTTTTTAACGCTTTTATTTTCGACATTCGTTTCAATTTTTGCTCAGATTCTGCCATGGTGGTGAAATTTGATATTTGAAATCCGTCTGACGTCGTGTCTTCAGAATTCTGACAAATTTTCCGTGAAATTTTTTATAAAACTCGAAACTTTATCCAGAATTCACGTGGGAGTTGAAAACGTTCCAAAAATTACAGAAAGTTGCCGCGTATTTACGTTTTTTTTTAGTTATATTTATAAGTAATCAGTTTTCTACGAATTGCCGACACTTTTGAAGCCTTTTCCATTTTCAATGAACGTTTGATGAGGTTTCAAATTCTTTGTCATTAGAATATATTCTACATAGCACGTTCATGATAGAATTTTATTTTCATACTGCAACACTGATTATATCTTGCGCTTAGATTATCTTCTCCAGTTCGGCTTTCCAAAGATCGCTCTTAACGATTATGATACAAACAGAAAACCATAACGCGGATTGCACATTGAATTGCAAATCGGTTCGCCGGCTTCTACAAAAAAAAAATCCCCGCACGAGGATGAATAAGCAGCAAAAATTGGCCGGAAGTAGCGATGCTTGTTGCCAATTAACGGTACTCCGACGGAAAAAATTGTCTCGCCGTTTTTTTTCCACATCGTTATAATACTTCTTATCCTTTGTTCCATCGCAGCTTAGTTTCTGTCCTTTTTCGTTAACGCATCATTAAAATATATCGCGTATAATACCATTCGAGCTGAATGTGTCAAAGCAAAAAAAGGTTGAATATAATGAGCCGGCTGCAGGGTACTAAAGCGCTGATATAGGCGCCGCGACGAGTATTCATTAAATAATTTTCATTGTCGCTCGAACATTTACGTGTGGGTCACATCCCTGTATCTGCCTTTTTATCCATTCCCATCGCTTTGTTTTTGGTTTTAACCTCCTCATTTGGCACTGCTCCACGACGCGGGAGCTTTTTCTTGTTTCAGTATATCTGCACTGCATTGCAGAGAGCAATTTACATTAATACTAATGCAGAGCGCGCATCCCGCAGGCATGAATCCAGGAAATGAAAGGTTCGGGATCGAGCCGACCTGACCCAACCCTAGAGACCCACGTATTTCCGGTATTTGCCCCGGCTCGCGGAAAGTCCCAATAATCCTCAGGGAAAAATCTTGGAATTCTAAGAATGGTCGGAGAAGCTTTCGATGAGTCAGGGATGGTCGCGGATTTCGCAGTTATCTAAACAAGTATCAGCTTAGTCGTAAAGTTTGTTCGATTCGTTAATTTTTGTTGCTCAAGCATCGAATCGCGGATCGCAATTGAACGCAGCGTAACGCCAGAGAGCCTGCAAAAGTATGTGAAGAGGCGAGGCGAGGCCATCAGTCTTCGAAATCCGGCCGAAAAATTCAATAGCACCGTACAATGGGAACCATTGTCAATAAATGATACAGGGCTTTTAGTCCGCAGGGTGCACAATGGAAAGCTGGGGAAAATGGCTCACTTTCCGAGCCTTTGGACGTAGTCCGGCTCTTCTATATTAACGATAATATAACAGCCGGTCTATTAATATTATCATACTTGCGCAGGATCGATCGATTTATCATCGACGCAACACCACGGGATATTTCTCAATGCTCGAGCTTTTTCTCCACGAGCTGAAAGTACTCTGTCTTATATTATACGAGATATTGCGATATCCCGAGGCTAAGAAACAAGAGAAAAAATTATAATAAAAATCCGATTTCATATTTCGGAGTAATAAGACAGAGGCCCGTAAGTATTTGCGACTCTGCAAATTTACTCGGCGTAAAATTGCACTCCGACTCTGTATCGTCGCAAGTTAAATCCCTCCTCCGTTATATCCTCTTGTATAATAATTTTGCAGCTTTACGTCTGCCTCAAGCTCTGCAGCGAGTGGGTATATTTGTTTTTTGCGTTCTTCAATCCCACTTAGTGTTATTAACTGTAATAGCGATCTCGTCGTCCAGGAATTGCATAACGATTATTCCGGGAGTAAAATTGCGTTACATAATTCGAACATTGACTCCGCGATGGAAAAACGAACGCTGGAAGTAGAAAGAAAATAAAATTGATTCGGATCGATTGCGAGTGCAGGAAAGGCGTGCAGGTAGCGCAGTGGTGGTGAATAATATACACCTATGGATAATTCGACGGGGCGTGCGGAAAATATGAGAGACGGAATAATTACGCGCACTCGAAAATCCAAGCCGTTAATTGCGGGACAAGTGTCTCTGGTATTATTAGAGAAAACGAACGGCAGCTGAGCCGGCGGGAGTCTCCCCATTATAAAATGATCACACGGGTATAATAACAACGAAGCGACGCGACGGGGGCGGTTCAGAAAATGAAAAAGCAGCCCTCTTCGTCTGTCCGCGAGTACGTTGCAAGCTGGAGGAGTAAGCGAATTCAATGAAGCTGAGTAGAGGGTCGAGTCGCACTCGGATATCAGGGACGAGATCGGGGGAGTGAAAAAACAATGGGGTAAAAAATTATTCACTTTAAAAACGAGGGGGAGAAACAAGACGACGAGCAGCACGGTGGCTGAAAGCTTTCGATGACGAATATCTGCGGGGATACGGAATAAGGGAATCGAGGTGAGGGAAAATTCGAGTCGGGGAAATTCGGAGAGTTTCCTCTCCGGGAAAACAGCCTTAACGGATTTAACCCCTGGGAAAAGGAGTGCAGCTAGCGAAATCACTGCAATCGTTGGTACAGAGCTAACGCCCCTAATTCCGGCTTGTTTCTTCTCCTCCGAATTGATCCCTTCCGATTTCCGGTCTCTCGTGGTAACCTGAGCTCGGCTTCCTCTCGGGTTTTATTTCCGCCCTCGGTGGCGCCGGGATAATTCATTCGTCGGGTTCTACCTACGTGACGCACCTTTCATCATCCTCTCGCGTTACCTTCGACCTTAATCGCCAATCCCCATCGATTTCCAGTCCGTCTATCGCTGATTGTGGACTCTGGTTACCGTGTAATCACCGGTCATTCACGCCTGAATTTATCTATCCGACTACTGGGGGAAATATAGAGTGCGAATAAACGACCGACGTGAAAGTCGAGACTGATCGTTTTAAACGCTCCGAGTCGGTAGTTCGGGCGCCGTTTCGTCAGCGCTGATCATTCGTTCGACTTGGCACTTACGACTAACGAAATTCTCTACACAATTTATTAATTTTATATTCTCACTTATACCCTCGTCTAATTTCGTCGAATACAAGTCTTGAAAAAAAAAATAAAAAATATATCTTTTCTCGCACTGCGAAAATTCGACGCGGGTTACGAGATGAGTTTCGAAATTAGCAGTCGATCTCTTTTACCTTGAATTTGTAATCGCGTAAAATCAAAGTTAAACTCAAATCGTTTTTCTTGTAATTCTTGGGGAAACAATAATGTTTCTTAATTGGAGATCGGCGTTGCGAATCATATCGTGTGAGTATAATAATTTCGAGCCGATCAATTTTACCACGAAACCGAATCGCACAGCGGACAAAATGCAGCAATGCAGCATCTCGCCCTGTGTTTCCGTTAAATAATTAAGCTTGCTGGAGACAGGAAAAGTGGCGGCGAGAGGTGATTAACTCCGGGCAAAAACCACTACAATATTTAGAGGGATAAAGTGGCGCTGTAGGTTGCAAGGTGCAGAGTTCACGCCGTAATTCACTTGGCGGTGCACCAAGTCTACCCGGGATGCAGCGCGGTGCAGCAGCACCGTATATACGTACACACGTACGTACGGTATCCTGGGTCTTGTACAGGTATTAGCGAGAAAATTTCAACCTGGCGTTGGTGTTCCGAAATTGTGTTTCAAACTTTAAAAGACGATAGAAACGAGGAGTTTATTTATCGGGGCGTGGCAAGGGTTGAAAAACGGATCGGGAAGGGGTGATTAAATACTCATTAGGTTCGACTCTCTGTGTTCGAATATATCGCGGGATAGTTAAACGGCAATTTGATTTAAAAAGTAATTTCCCAGGTTCGTTGATACGCGAATATATATATATATATATATATATGTGTGTGTGTGTGTTTTCCTCAACTCTTCGAGATTCGCCAACTTGACGTAATCATTCCAGTTAATCTTTGAAGTTTTTTTATACCAAAACCGAATCGATCGCGCTCTTCTTTGCCGCTCAGGAAAGAGCCGAGGAATTCAATA